>NC_065877.1:21499556-21802586 GCF_933775445.1 Argentina anserina
AGGAACCTTCCTTAAGCTTATCTAAGCTCTCACGTGTTCTTCTCTCCATTGAACATGTAGTGCATGATCATCATATATATAATCTTACGGATAAATGATCGAGTCGATTAGTTGCAACGACCAAGTCTCTCTCGACCAAGTTTGATTATATCAGGGTTAAAACTTGTATATGTTGTCGATTAGTTGCAACGACCAAGTCTCTCTAGCTACGTACTGCCATTATTTCCTTTGGTTTAATAAACTGATAGATGTTGTTGATGGTTATTTCCTTTTATTAAAACAGACTAAACCACCATACCATAAGCTAGCTTACGATGCTGCTCATGAATCATGATGTACGTAGCTCATTTCCTTTTCCAAAACTAGACTAAGCATGTCCAGGACCAGCAGCTAGCTTCTTTAGTTACCTGTAAAGGAGTATTGTTCCTCTTTCTGTTTTTTCTTTCGACACTTTAATAACAGCATATGCTTCTCAGATCAGCATCGATGCGGTTATGAACCTTTTAATCATTTCATCCCTTTTCTGGTTTTCATTTTCTCTTCTATTTCTTTGGACAGTGATGAATATCGATACGTGTACGTACTATATATGTAACATGCATCACCGTTTTCCTTATCTTCAGAAAAAATGTGTTTGTCTGTGTGCCCCCAACTCATTGGCTTAACAGTAGCTATCAATTAGTTCAACTAGACATGGCATGCTTGGTCATCTTTGAGCTATGAAACTCCGACTTCTTCGAGAGGAAGAAAGGATGTCACACGGTTCTCGATCAAGGCATGCCACTAACCATATAAACTTGCTCATGATATATAATTGAGTATTCATGATTTTCATCCAGAATAATTCTAGCATACATTTCTTACTAGTACGTACGCGACTGCAACATGACTATATTGTCGCTTTCTCAGCCTGTTAAATTTTGTATTAACTAATTACATTTTACCTTGTACCAAATACACGCGAGGGTGATCGATCTAGTGAAGAAAACCTATGCCATTCATCACTGTTCTACTCTTTTAATTGCTCATTAATCATTATAACATTTGATATTATAAATAAAAATTGTCCGAAGTGTTGGATCTAATATCTTAAAAGAATGTACGATCAGAATGAAAGATGTAGACAATTATTCCACCCTGACCATGGCACCAACATATGGGTAGTGACATTGAGCTGCATCTCTTCAACGATTTTGTTATGTGTGAAAGCATTTCCTATGATATTCACCAATAAAAGTAATGTAGCATAAGTACGTAAATTTGTAGGTGCTGGAGTTTTTGGGCATCTTGCAGACTCATTCCTTGGAAGAAAAGGTTCCTTAACTGCAGTCTGCTTATTGAATACCATCTTTGGTTGCTTAACGGCATTCTCCCCTAACTATTGGAGCTACGTCCTCCTCCGTCTCCTCACTGGCTTCAGCACCGGCGGCGTCGGCCTCTGCGCTTTTGTCCTCGCGACTGAACCTGTTGGTCCCACAAAGCGCGGGACTGCAGGAATGTCCACGTTCTACTTCTTCTCAACCGGCATCGCACTACTTGCAGGCATAGCTTACATCTACCCATCATGGCGAGAACTCTACATTGCCTCCTCGATCCCCTCCTTCCTTTTCCTCGTCGCAGTCCTTCCCTTCCTCTCGGAGTCTCCAAGGTGGTACCTTGTACGAGGCAAAGTAAACGAGGCCACGAAACTCATGAGTGCCATTGCCAAGTCGAATGGAAATCACCTCCCCAGTGGAGTTGTTCTAACCCTAGATGAAGAAGTAAACGATACAGATGATCACAGTGAGACATACTTGAGCTCCAATGACAAAGAAGCCATAAGTGGTTCCGTCATTGATGTGATCAAGTCGCCGATGACTAGAACTCGGCTGATTCTAGCGGTTGTCATAAACTTCTTGTGTTCAATTGTGTACTACGGCTTGAGCTTGAACGTTGTCAACCTCGACACCAACCTCTACCTCAACGTGCTGCTCAATGCGGTTGCAGAAATGCCAGCATATGCTATCACGGCAATATTACTCGATAAGTACGGAAGGAAGCCACTGGCCATTGGGACACTCTGGTTTAGTGGGGTTTTCTGCTTTGTTGGGAGCTTGATGAAGAGCGTTGGGATCTGGAAGGTTGTGAGAACGGTGTGTGGGATTTTGGGGATATTTGGAATGGCGGGGACTTACAATCTGTTGTTTATTTACACAACTGAGTTGTTTCCTACCGTGGTTAGGAATGCGGCTCTTGGTTGTGCAACACAGGCGGCGCAAATGGGAGCTATTCTTGCGCCGATCGTGGTGGTTTTGGGTGGCGGTTTACCATTTGCAGTGTTTGCGGCATGTGGGATTGCCGGGGGAGTGTTTGCATTTTATCTGCCGGAGACGTTGAATAAGCCATTGTATGATACGATGGCCGGGATGGAGGACAGGGCTTGTACTAGAACTGATACTGATTGTACAAGTAAAGTGTGAACAGCATGTTCAATTTCTAAATAGAACAATAATACTCTTCAGATTCATCGAAATAAATTTATTTTCTGTTTTCCAAAAAAATTAAAAAAATCCACAGTTTTCATATAGGAATTTCAATAAAATCATGTTTTACGGAAATCCACTTGTGTTTTTGAGATATTAGTGTATGCGCGCTTGTTGAGTCATATATTCAAATGGAAAATGTTTTAGGGCCATATATGGCTCTAAATTATTATAAAAAAATTTTTAGTTTTTTTATATCATTTATTTTTTTCAAAATGCTTTTAAAAAGTAATAAAAAAAATACGATATATACAAAGTATGCTTGAAATATATAGATATATATATATGTGTGTGTGTGTGTGTGCGGGCAATATATATATATATATATATATATATATATATATACACACGTGTGTGTGTGTGAGATGTCTATATGGTAATTGTATTAATTAATTATAACCATTAATTAATCGTAATGTAATTAATTAAATAAGAAAGTCATGAATCTTGACATATTTGTCACTAGAAAAATTACAATTGACATAATTGTATTAAATATGATATTAATTAAGATGTGTGTACTCTAGGAAAAATAACATTTGTTACCTTACATATCCCCTTAAATCGATTATACCCTAACAAAATAATATTCTCTTTCAGAAAAAAAAAAACTAAAAGAATCTTACTAAAATTTCATCTAAATATAAATGTTATATTTACCTTACATTGTCTAAAATTTATAAATAAATATATTTTGTGCATATATATATATATATATATATATGTCGCGCGTACACACATATTTCAAGCATATTTTCGTAAATTTTAATTTTTTTAATTGTATTTTAGAATCATTATTGTGATGAAAAAGAAGAAATGATAAAAAGAACATATAATAATTTAGAACCATTGGATTAATAATGATTTTTTTAAAATGACATTTTTATATAATTTTAATTGTTGATGTGTCAATGTGACCATTGTGACGTGTCATGCCACGTATGATTGTGGCGCCGGGAAAGAGAGAAACTCTCATAGAGCAAGGATTAAGTGTACTTCACAAACGTGTTATTCAATGATAGTTTTGAATTCGTGAAGGGTTCATCTCTGCATATCAAAATCTGGGTATGCATGTACATCTGGGCATAGATCCTCGTAGGGATGAAAACACTTCTAGACAACAATAAGACAAAATATCAGGTTTCCAAACAAGTGCATTATGAGAAGAAAAAAAGGAAAAAGAAAGAATCACTAAAGAACTGCATCCGGCAGGTTAGCAAAAGAGGCCGTTTTACCATGTACACTTGTTATGACCCTTATAAACCAAATCACCTTTGCCAGCACTCTATGCAGGTGAACCTAACTAAGCTAGGGTGAAATATCTAAAATTTTCACTCATATCCCCTCCCTAGATCGGAGTCATTGAACAAAATTTTATACGGTTAGGGTGTTGAAAATGAATAACCATGGCTAGAATCAACTCTCCCCAATGGCGCAAGGAATGCAGGGAGGACTTTTAGCTTCATCTTCAGGGGTGATAAGGTGCAAGCACTGGTCATGGAAGGTGTGCCCACACGGTAGAACAGCAACCATCGGTGCTATAGGTGGCACATAAACAGGTCCTTCTGGAGTGAAGGCAAGATCCCTCTTGCATATCATGCATTTGTACCCAATCAGTTGAGTTTCATCAGTAGCTGCAAATCAAAAGACAGACATATATCATCATCATCATATATGGTTGATCCTCACATACATCAATTAGACGATTTTAATTTTTATTTCATTTAGAACATATCAAATAATAAAACACCAACAACAGCAAAGGTTGCAAATGAAGGCATTATGGATTTTGAGCCATCAAATTGAAATATATACATGGTGCTGTATTCAAATTCATTCAGTTAGGAAAGAGAAGGAAACTCCAAACATAGCAACTCCATTAAACCTGAGCCCAATCGATATTTTAAGGTCTATGAGCATAACAATCTTGGCAAAACTGGGTCTTGGTCAATCATGGGATGGTCCCACAATCCTATAATCTCAAACTTGGAAGTAGAAGAACATCGGTTTACTAATTTCAGGTGATTGAACAGAAAACTTCATTTCGGAAGGAACAGAAAAACTGTAACAAAGGGATCATCTGAACTTCGACGCATATCATCAGAAAGGACCTAAAATGTCTTTCTAGATATGTTTAACACAGATACAGAGCTCAACTATGACAAGAAATGGGTCTATTGTCAAATTCTTGGTATTTATTGCAATTGAAAGCATTTTTATATTTTCCAAAAAAAAATAGCCGTATAAGAACTGTAAAGTAAATAGAAAAGGTAGGATAAAGACTTTAGATATGTAAAGAAAGATGCAATAGACATACCATTCCATTTTATATGAGATACTGGATCGGTCTGGCGTTGAGGCAACAGGGGTGAAACATTAAATTTTTGTCCCACTGGTGCTGTAGTGTGGGGTACAGGTGACAAAGGTGGAGCAATACATTTCCGTGGAACTGGGGAAGCCTTCTGAGATTGTGATGGGAGTGGTGATGGAGCGCTAACTTTTGATGAGAGTGATAGAGCAATCTGAGATCTAGGAGGCAAAGCAGTCCGAGGTTTTTTTGGAAGAGATGAACCTCTCAAGGATTTTGATGGCAGTGGTCGACCAATTGTGTTTAGTGACGGGTGTGAAGAAGCAATTTGGAGATGAGGTGGGCAAGAGTAACCATTCTGAGGTAAGGTTGAGAGTGACGTAGTATTGCCAATAGGTACGCGGGATGGAACAGTCATGGATGGAAGTGGGAGAGATGCACTAGTTTTGGATTGGGGAAGGTGAATGTCTGCCATCTGGGATTGGCGTTGAAGTGACTCATTACTTCTGGGTTTTGTTGGCATATAAGAATTTGTGGGTGGTAATGAGGGTATACTTGTGGCTTGGGTTTGGATGGAAGTAGCTCTCCAGGATAGGGATGGAAGTGATGAAATGTCTTTGACCTGGGGTGTGAGAGAAGTAGTCTGGGACAGGGATTGGACTAATGGAGTACTTTTAGCATGGAGTGGGAGAGAGGGAGAGGTTTGGGATAGAGATGAGAGTGATCGAGTACTTCTGGCTCGGGGTGGGAGAGATGAAGCACCCTGGGGAAAAGGTGTAAATGATGGAGCACTATCGGCATGTAGTGGGAGAGAGGGAGCAGAACGGATCAGGGATGAGAAACCTTTAACTTCGGGTGGAAGAGCAGACCTGGTCTGGGATTGGGGAAGGTTCCTTGTGGTGCTTTTAGCCTCGTGTAGGAGAGATAGAGAAGTACGATTCCGACTTGCAAAAGAAGCTTCATGGGATGAAATTTTGAGTGAAGCAACTTCCAGGGATGGAGCTTCTACGGATAGACCAGTGGGAAATTGAGTTCTTCTCGCCTTACTGGCTTCAGCATGGGAAGTAGCAGTGAATGTTTCTGCTGCAGCCCTCTTAACAGATGTTCCAACAAAAGTTCCAGAGGATTGATCTGTTGTTATATGTGCAGCTACGACACTCTCGGTGAACAGGAATTTCGAAAAGTCAGAGCGCGTCTGCTACGCCCGGTTTCTGCAGCAGGAAGATCCTGACGTTACACCGGATACTGAAGGGCTAGCGATCACGATGTTGCGACGCGTCATGTCTAAGAAGGCGGCAGCCTCTACAAAGAAAGTAAATGTCGCAGCGCAGCGAGTCGAGGATTCGTCCGCGGTTGTGGACCTGTCCATTCCCCTGCACGCGAACCTGCCAAATGAGCAGGGATTACCACGCCGCAGTGATGCGGAAGGAGTTGGCCGTATCGATGCCTATCCGCATCTGGCTGATCCGGCGGTGTCGCTTGAGACTGGTAGGAAGAAGAAGCCGCAGAAGGCGAGCGCATCTTCGAAAAGAGCAAAGTCATCTGTTGCCCCCGAGGATGTGGAGGATGCGGCAGTGGAGGCTCCGCCTCCTAAAAGACAGAGGACTACGCAGCTGGCGCCACTCACCTTCACGGAGTCTCGGGTTTTCGAGGATCTGTCTGCCTTGGACCGCAGTCCTCTGAGCCAGCTAGGAGCTCCGGAACTGGAGAAACTGGTGTTGTTAAGCCAGCGCGCCGGGCTCGGGGGTTTGAGGCGACCTGAAGGATCTGGTCTGGACCTGCGGAGTCCCCTCGGTCTTGCTGCCACGAGGGCAGCGAAGATGGTTTTTAACTTGCTTGATGCGGAGCGGGATGCTCTGGAGGCACAGCGCCATCTCGCCGAAGTGGTTGAACGAGACAGCACCCGTGAGACAAGGGTGTTGCTGCTGGAAAATGACTTGGCCAATGCTAGGGCCAAGTTGGAAAATGCGGCGAACCTCCAGGAGGACCTTCGGCAGGAGGTTGCCCGTCGAGAGGTAGCGGAGTCACTTGCCCGAGAAGCGGCGGCGGAGAGGGATGCGGCGCAGTCTGCCCTTGTGGATGCAGAGGAGCTTGTTAGAAGGATGAGCGAGGAGGCAGAAGCTGAGAGGGCCCGCGTAGCAGAGGAGGCTGCGTCTAGCGCCGTGACTGCCTTCAAATCATCCATGGAGATGACTAAGTACTTGGAAGGGTACTATGTCACGGCTGTGGGTGACATGATAGCGCAGTTCCAGGAGCTGGAGATGCTGGATCCCGCGGACTACGAGGTCCGGCTGTCGGAGAAGGGTTTGGAACCGCCGCCCATGCCACATGAAGTGACTCCGCCCTTTTCGCAGCCTGCTTCTACTGCGGAGGCCGAAGGTGGTAAGGAAATTTCTAACTCTTCTTCATCTGGTTTTTCTTGTGATAATGACAGGTCTGATTCTAATCCGGAGACTCCCTCTCCTACTCCTCCTTCTCAGAGCATCAGGATGCACAACCGCCGCAAGGCGAATCGGGGGAAGCGGCGGGGCTAGAAGCTGCGAGTACCGGCGATGCGGTCTGAGCAACGCTGGCGTACCTAGTTGCGGGGGAGGAGTAGGATAGGGTGATAAGATCGTTGTAATGCGTCTCTTGTCGCCGTAGTCTTTATGTTTCTGTAATTTTTTTTTTTTTTTTTTTGCATTTTCTGTAACGGCCTTTGTGCCGAACTTGCTATCTTTTGATGAATAGAAGTTCTTTTGACCCGTGTTTTTTTTATATTATTGCCGTAGCAATATTGTGGTTGTTTTGTGCTTTTGGCTGTATGCTTAATTCTATCTTTGTTGTGCGCACAATGAAATTGTCTGTCGAAGGAATTTAATTGCCATAGTACGCTAGCGTAATAAGGATCAATGGTTTGAAAAATTCCTCATTTCATTGATAGCCTGGCCGTAGCCATTTTGTACAAAGATAGCTAAAGCAGCGCGCCAAAAGCACTCAAACAGTTGGTCCTTGTGCTACGGATGGACTCTTACTTGTAATAGTACTTGAGTTGTTCCATGTTCCAAGGATGGGCTAATTTGTCTCCGTACTTGTCTTCTAGGCAGTACGTGTTTGGGGCTATGATTTGGACGACTTTATATGGTCCATCCCATCTCGGGCGTAGTCCAGTGACCTTTGTTTGGATCTTCTTTAGGACCCAGTCGCCTACTTGTAGTGTCCTGTTCTTGACTCTCGAGTTATAGAAACGTGCCACGCGCTGTTTGTTCTGGATGTTATGGCGATGCGCTGTGATGCGTTTCTCTTCCAAGAGATCTTTATCAAGGTGTATACTGTCCGAATTGGTTTCGGGGTCAAATAGTGAAACCCGTTGTGTTGGCTGAATTACTTCGATGGGTAGAACTGCTTCCGTGCCATACATTAAGCAAAAAGGAGTTTCGCCCGTGGCTTCTGTTGGTGTGGTACGGATTGCCCATACTACCTCGTCGAGTTTTTCTGGCCAAAGTCCTTTAGCTTCACCCAACTTTTTCCGAAGAAGGCTTTTAATCAATTTGTTGGCGGCTTCTACTTGCCCATTGGTTTTTAGATGTGCTACGGATGCGAATTTGAGCTTAGTTCCTCTTGCCTTGCACCAAGTGATGAGGTACTCGTTGTTGAACTGCGTGCCGTTATCTGTGATGATAGACTCCGGCGTACCGTGACGGTAGAAGATGTTGCGTTGCAGGAAGTTTTGAACCTTCTCGGTTGTTATGGCCGTCAGGGGCGCAGCTTCAATCCATTTGGAATGATAATCGATACATACAATGACCCACTTGAATTGACATTTCCCGACGGGTAATGGGCCAATCAGATCCATTCCCCAAAGGCAGTTGATCCACGGGCTGACTATGTAGGATAGTGGTTCGGAGGGTAGGCGTGGTATGGGTCCATGGATTTGACATTTGTGGCAAGACCTGGCGAGCTCCTGTGCATCGGAGGCTAATGTGGGCCAATAATATCCTGTGCGGAGTGTTTTTGCGGCCAATGCGCGGCTGCCGTAATGGTTGCCACAATCACCGCTGTGGATTTCGTTCAAGATCTGCTTGCCTTCTTTGGTTGTGACGCACTTGAGGTCAGCATTCAGCAGACCTTGGCGATAGAGTGTGTTGTTCCGCAGGTAATATCTTATCGCCCGTCTCCTTAGTTGTTTTGCCATGGTCTCGTCTTCTGGTAGCTTGCCGTTGCACTTGAATGCTACTATCTCATCCATCCACGAGGCTTGGTCGCGCTCTATCTGGCATATCTGTTGCAAGGTCTGGTGAATGGAGGGATGGTGGAGAATTTCGACCCTGGTATCCTTGTGGCATTGGTGGGGTTGCGCCGTGGCGAGTCTTGCTAAGGAGTCCGCTCTTGCGTTATTGGCCCTCGGTATTTGATTGATGTGGTAGAATTCGAACCGCTTTAATAATGTTGTGGCATACGCCAGGTAGGCTGCTAGTTGCTCATCCTTAGCAGTGAAGGACCCGGTGATTTGATTGACTACGAGCTGAGAATCACTGAACACATTAATGCTAGTGGCACCCGTGCTTAGGGCTAATTGTAGTCCTGCAATCAGTGCTTCGTACTCCGCTACATTGTTGGAGGCGGCAAAGTTGAATTTTAAAGCATACTCGAGTTCGAGTCCCCCCGGTCCGCTCAAGATGATCCCCGCTCCGCTAGATTTTGCGCAGCTAGAGCCATCTACGTGCAAATTCCATGGCGAAATACTGACGGGGTTGATGACATTATCTGGTTCCACTTCCACCGTATCTCGGGGGATCATTTCTGCTATGAAATCGGCTACGGCCTGTCCTTTTATGGCGGGTCGTGGCCTGTATTCAATGTCGAATTCTGTCAGCTCGATAGCCCATTTGCTGAGTCGCCCGGAGTGTTCTGGATTCTGTAGTACTTGTTTGAGAGGTTGATTTGTGAGTACGTGGATGCTGTGAGCTTGGAAATAGTGGCGCAGTCGTCTGGCTGCTACGATGAGCGCGAGGGCTAATTGCTCCAATGTTGGGTATCTTGTCTCTGAGCCGTTCATAGCTCGTCCTGCGTAAAAAACTGGTAGTTCTTTAGTTCCATCACGGCGAACTAAGGCACTGCTGACCGCGGTTGTGGATACTGCGAGGTAAAGGTACAGGGGTTCACCCGGCTGCGGGGTTGACAGTAATGGTACTGCGGCGAGGTAATCTTTTAATCCCTGAAAGGCCTCTTGGCAGTCTGGTGTCCATTCGATCAGTTTACTCTTAGAACGTCTTAACAATCTGAAGAACGGCTCACACTTGTCAGTCAGTCTTGATATGAATCTAGATAATGCCACGAGCCTGCCTTGGAGGGCTTCTACATCTTTCTTGAGTGTTGGCTGCGCCATATCTAGGATGGCTTGTATCTTTTCGGGATTTGCCTCTATGCCGCGTTGACTGACGATGTAGCCCAGGAACTTGCTTGTTGTTACGCCGAAAAAACATTTCTCCGGGTTTAATCTCATCTTGTACTTTTTGAGCACATTGAAGATGGTTCGGAGGTTGGTTACATGGTCTTCTGCTTTTATGCTTTTGGCCAGCATGTCATCGACGTACACCTCGATTTCCCGACCGATGTGTTGGTCAAACATTTGTGTGACGCAACGCACATACGTAGCACCCGCATTTTTTAATCCGAAGGGCATTACGTTGTAACAGTACAGGCCCCTATCAGTGACGAAGGTCGTAGCTTCTTGATCCGCCGGGTTCATGCGTATCTGATTGTACCCGGAGTAGGCGTCCATCATACTGAGCAATTCGTGACCTGCCGTGGCATCAATGAGCTGGTCAATTCTGGGTAGGGGGAAACTGTCTTTTGGGCATGCTTTGTTTACGTTCTTGTAATCCACACACATACGCCATTTACCGTTGGCTTTACGTACCATAACACAGTTTGAGATCCACTCAGGGTACTGTACCTCCCGGACGAACTTCATGCCTCTTAATTTGTCAACTTCCTGGCGTATCGCCGTGTTTTTTTCATCGTCGAAGCTTCGGCGCTTTTGCTTAATTGGGTGTGCGGAAGGTTTGATGTGCAATTCATGCATGATGATGTCGGGCGAGATGCCAGGCATGTCTTCATAAGACCATGCGAAGACTTCCATGTTGTCGCCCAAGAAAATTGTTAAATCTCTCTCAACAGTGGGATTGAGAGTTGCCCCAATTTTGATCTTGCGCTCCGGATGACTTGCGAATGGCGTAATGCTTTTCAATGAGGATTCGGGGTTTGCCGGAATTTTTGTCTCGTATGGCGTAGCCTTCTGCTTGCTCTTTCCCTTCGACGTTTCGCCATCTCGTGCGTCGACAACTTTGTCAGTTAAGTTTACTGTGGCGTGTACTGCCAGGATTTCGTGTCGGTTGCGCATTTGTCGAATTGCACGTGTCTGGCAATCTTTTGCCACGGATTGTGAACCCCGGACCTGTCCTGTTCCGTGCGGAGTTGGGAATTTTATGAGCATCATGTGTCCGGCGATAAAGGTTCTCATCCGGTTAAGTGTAGGTCGGCCGATGATCCCGTTGTATGAGCTGTAGGCATCGACTATGATGAATTCAGCTTCGACGCAAACTGTGCATGGTGCGGTCCCAATACGTACTGTCATATAATCCGAACCTAGGGGTTGGGTTATGTCACCAGAGAAGCTGACTAGCGGTTCGTGGTCTTGTACCAATTTCTTGCCGCTACGCTCCATTTTTTCGTAGCAGCCCTTAAATAGGACGTTGACTGCAGATCCCGTGTCGATCATCATCTTCCCTACATCCCATTGTCCGCCCAGGATTGCGTCTATGAGGAAAGCGTCGTCATTGGGTAAGGAGATGCCAATTTCCTCGTCCTCAGTGAAGGTGATCGGTTTCCATCCTTCTTTCTGTCGTTTAACGTTTCCTCCTGTGATGGCATACACCTGCCTTGGGTGATTATTGCGGTCAAGGCGCTTTTTTGCTCGGTTGGACAAGTTGGTCTTCGGGGCTCCTCCCTCTATAACGTTGATGCGGCGTAGGGTCTCGACTGCGGCAACCACATTCTGTTGTACCCTCTGTTGCGCCGGGCGAACTCCCGTGTCGCCATTGGCTCTTAATATGCGGAGGGTGCGGCAATCATTCGTGTTATGACTTCCATTTTCGTGGAATCTGCACCATTTACCAGTTTCCGCTTCGGTTTGGGGGCGTAGCGGTCTTGCTGGTTTCCTCAACGTGTCCTGATGTGCGTGGAAAAAGTCCTCCAGGGTCTCTTCCCTAGGCAGTGTGTGGTCACTACGGCGTCCCATCGCGTTAACTTGGCGGGGGTCTTTGTTGTCGTGACGTTCCTGGCCAAGTCTTCTGTTCCTGTCCCGGCCCCTGTGCCGATCGTTGTTACGCGCATCACGGTGATTGGCTTGATGCCACTCTCTCTTCCTGCCTTTGCTATGGTCTTCTGTGTTTGGGAAGAGCTCGCGCTGGAGGGGGACTGTGTGTGTAGATGTTTGCGTCATAGTAGTTTTGTCTGATGGTACTGGGGTCCGCTTCTCTCCGTATGTGACGTATTCTGCCTGAGCGTATCGTACTGCTTCAGTCATGATGTCATCGTATGTGGCGCCGCGCATTCGAGGGTCCACATTAATGTGGAACAAGAAGTTCTCTGACCGTAGTCCTTCCTTAAAAGCAGCCAAGGCGAGCGTTTTGTTCAGGTTCCGACATCTGGATGCTGCAGTCTGCCATCGCATGACGAAGGTGCCCAATGTTTCTCTGCTTTCTTGTTTTACTTGAAATAGGCCATCAGTTGTGTGGGCGGCCCCGGCCATGAGTATAAACCGATTAAGGAATGCTGTGGTTAACTGCGCGAAGGAATCCATGGAGTTCGCTGGTTGTTCAAAGAACCAATTCATGGCATCCCCATCTAAGGTTTCGCTGAATAGGTGGCATAAGGTGGCGTCGTCGAATTCTCTACTGGCAGTGACTTTTTTGAAGTTATCAATGTGCCGGAATGGATCGCCTTCACCTGTGTACGGCGTGATTTTTGGGCTCTTGGATTGAGAAGGACGCACGGTGTTCATTATTCTCGTAGTGAATGGGCCTGGCCTGGCTGCGAACACTGGTTGGCACCGTGGATTGGCATCCCGTTGTTCTATCGCTGTTAGCCGCTGCAAGATCAGGGCTAGCGTGGCAGACTCGCTGTTGTGAGCAGCTGTGGGGGGTCTGGAGCGGGAGGTGACGCTTGTGCTTCCTTCCTCACGGTTATGGATACGCCGTGGTGATGGTGGCCGTTTCTTGGCGAGTTCGGAGGGGGTCAAGCTGATACTTAAGCGAACTTGTTCTCGTCCTCTTGTTTGCGCGCTGCCCTCGCGATTTGACTCCTCATGTAAATGACTGCGCTCAGCCCGTTCGAGCTGTGTCCGTATCCTGTCAAGTTCGCTCTGAAGAGCTGCTGCTTTCTCGCGTTCCAGTACCTCGCGCTGCTGGCAATCGGCTAGGTCGCGAGCCATGCTTTCCATTCTTGCGGCGGTTGCCGGATCTGTAGTTGCATTGGTACTAACGACTGTTCCGGGTGTAGGTGTGAGGATGAAAGGGTCGTTGGCGGAGGGTAGAGGGTGGTTGAGGCTAAGGTCTGTGACGTCTTCGATGTGACCGCCTGCCGGAGTAGAGGGGGACGGATTCGTAGTGCCCATGTCGAAGTGTAGTTGTTTGGCTAGGTGTTGCATGGGATGTTTTTTTTTTTGTTTGACTTTTTGTTGCGGTTTCCCACAGACGGCGCCAATGTTAATGCTGTGATTATACTTGATTCAGTACGCCGTGCTCCACGTCTATGTAGTACGCCGTACTTCCGATCACTTCCCTGCCACGGGTAACATACGTCGTTAGAGTAGAGACCACGGCGGCGTGGTCTTCGACTCTCCGACGCTCAAGTCAGGGCAATGATAATTCGTGCAGAGTGATGGTAGGAAGTTTAGTGTACTTACCTTGTAAGGTCAAGAGTCTGACCTTTTATTGTTGAGTTGAAGTGGATCGTTTACTTGCCATTCGATGTGGGACGACGTCCGATTAAGGTGCTCTCTGGAGCCTTCTTTGAGATGCGCGTGAGGGCACGTCCGTAGTCAGTTTGGGCCGTGGGGAGGCCCGTTGTGTAGTTAGCGCGGCTGACTTGCTGTTAGTGTTGTAGGATTGTGCTATACGTTAGCTTTAATGCGCTGGTAGTTGTGCTGATTATGGCGGGCATAAGCCTATGCCAACAATCATCATCATATATGGTTGATCCTCACATACATCAATTAGACGATTTTAATTTTTATTTCATTTAGACCATATCAAATAATAAAACACCAACAACAGCAAAGGTTGCAAATGAAGGCATTATGGATTTTGAGCCATCAAATTGAAATATATACATGGTGCTGTATTCAAATTCATTCAGTTAGGAAAGAGAAGGAAACTCCAAACATAGCAACTCCATTAAACCTGAGCCCAATCGATATTTTAAGGTCTATGAGCATAACAATCTTGGCAAAACTGGGTCTTGGTCAATCATGGGATGGTCCCACAATCCTATAATCTCAAACTTGGAAGTAGAAGAACATCGGTTTACTAATTTCAGGTGATTGAACAGAAAACTTCATTTCGGAAGGAACAGAAAAACTGTAACAAAGGGATCATCTGAACTTCGACGCATATCATCAGAAAGGACCTAAAATGTCTTTCTAGATATGTTTAACACAGATACAGAGCTCAACTATGACAAGAAATGGGTCTATTGTCAAATTCTTGGTATTTATTGCAATTGAAAGCATTTTTATATTTTCCAAAAAAAAATAGCCGTATAAGAACTGTAAAGTAAATAGAAAAGGTAGGATAAAGACTTTAGATATGTAAAGAAAGATGCAATAGACATACCATTCCATTTTATATGAGATACTGGATCGGTCTGGCGTTGAGGCAACAGGGGTGAAACATTAAATTTTTGTCCCACTGGTGCTGTAGTGTGGGGTACAGGTGACAAAGGTGGAGCAATACATTTCCGTGGAACTGGGGAAGCCTTCTGAGATTGTGATGGGAGTGGTGATGGAGCGCTAACTTTTGATGAGAGTGATAGAGCAATCTGAGATCTAGGAGGCAAAGCAGTCCGAGGTTTTTTTGGAAGAGATGAACCTCTCAAGGATTTTGATGGCAGTGGTCGACCAATTGTGTTTAGTGACGGGTGTGAAGAAGCAATTTGGAGATGAGGTGGGCAAGAGTAACCATTCTGAGGTAAGGTTGAGAGTGACGTAGTATTGCCAATAGGTACGCGGGATGGAACAGTCATGGATGGAAGTGGGAGAGATGCACTAGTTTTGGATTGGGGAAGGTGAATGTCTGCCATCTGGGATTGGCGTTGAAGTGACTCATTACTTCTGGGTTTTGTTGGCATATAAGAATTTGTGGGTGGTAATGAGGGTATACTTGTGGCTTGGGTTTGGATGGAAGTAGCTCTCCAGGATAGGGATGGAAGTGATGAAATGTCTTTGACCTGGGGTGTGAGAGAAGTAGTCTGGGACAGGGATTGGACTAATGGAGTACTTTTAGCATGGAGTGGGAGAGAGGGAGAGGTTTGGGATAGAGATGAGAGTGATCGAGTACTTCTGGCTCGGGGTGGGAGAGATGAAGCACCCTGGGGAAAAGGTGTAAATGATGGAGCACTATCGGCATGTAGTGGGAGAGAGGGAGCAGAACGGATCAGGGATGAGAAACCTTTAACTTCGGGTGGAAGAGCAGACCTGGTCTGGGATTGGGGAAGGTTCCTTGTGGTGCTTTTAGCCTCGTGTAGGAGAGATAGAGAAGTACGATTCCGACTTGCAAAAGAAGCTTCATGGGATGAAATTTTGAGTGAAGCAACTTCCAGGGATGGAGCTTCTACGGATAGACCAGTGGGAAATTGAGTTCTTCTCGCCTTACTGGCTTCAGCATGGGAAGTAGCAGTGAATGTTTCTGCTGCAGCCCTCTTAACAGATGTTCCAACAAAAGTTCCAGAGGATTGAACAGCCCTATTAATTTTGGTATTTGGAATTTCTTGACCTGAAAATGGACAGTTAGAAAATAGCAAAAAAAAATTTAGACTCGAAAGTTTTATATAGTAATTACCTGTTATCACAGATCCTGGAAGGTTTGAAGAAGATAGAACAGCGCCAACAACTTCAGGCTGATAAGGATTACCTGCAACCAGCATTTCCCACCATCACACAAGATTACAAATTTCTTGACAGAGTGCCAATCTGTGTCCTAAACTAGAAGACATACCCGCATCAACTCTAGCATAATGATCACACAGTATTTTACATCACCATTTTAAACTGTTGTGAATTCCTTTGTATATCAATCAGCTATAGAGGAAACTAGGAAAACAACTTATTGTAATAATTTCAATTATGCATCAAGTAAAACATAGCTGCTGAATAACTATGTATGGCTAAGATAACCCCCCTACAACCAATTTAGGATTTATACTTTTTACTATAATTTAAAGATGGCCAAACAATAATCTTATTTTCAAAGAAAAGCATATAAAAGCCTTCATCATATATCAAGTCCAGAAAATATGTTGTTCGCTCTTCTCTCCCAATGAAAAAAAAAAGAACCTAATGCTGAGAAAAGGAAGTAATTTGTAGTACAAAGCAGGCATTGCTAAAATATTAGAGTTGGAATGACCATACTAGGTAGCTGGCTGAACCTGAATTCTTCTGGAAAAGGACCTCGTCCAGGACCTTGTGCAGCAACACCCTCATTAACTGTGACGGGCTTCCCTAAAGAGAGTTGCAGAGTGTGTCAGCAGGGAAGCTACAGAAAATGTGAAGTTTATCAAAATCTACTATAGGACATAAGCATCTAAAAATTGTTGCAACCAAACTCAGAAACAATGGTTTAAAATTCAAACACATTCAATATCTAATACAACAATTACTTCATACAAACATGATAAAATACAAGATAGAATAATGTCAGGCATGGCGGTTTACTGATGTTGATAAATATGACTCGGCAAATTTTGTGTATTCAATTTGAATAATAATGAGACAAGGTTTTTGTTAACTACATTATTTATTCCCATGTATGATTGATGAAGCTCCTGAAATGTTACCCAATATAAAGAGGGAGTGCAAGCAATGCCATGCAAAAGGCATAAATTTCAATTACAGTCAATAATATCAGTTCATGGAGAGATGAATCTATTCAATTATTACGTAAGATTTGAGAAAGAAAAAAACTGTACAATTTTCTCTCATTGCCTATACTTCCTATGATGTTTTCCTAGTTCACACTGATGAGTCTCGCCTCACATGAATGAGCCAACTTTTTTGTTTTTTCTTCTTTTATAAAAAAGGATCAAAGGGATTCACCACCCTTGTCGTGACTCGAATCCGTGACATGAACCGGCCAACTTGTGTACAGATCTCATCTAGATTCCCGCTTCAAAAAAATATATAGTTGGAAGAACTATTGCAAGGTCTTAAGTAGAAGCAATGAAGTGTTTTAATTTTTATTTACACAAATGATGTACCACCTAAATGCTTTGAACAAGAAGAGAGATAAATCTCTAATGTGAAAATACTTCTCAGGTTATAAATGAATAGTATTAAATGTAAGTATACAATCAGTCATCCAGAAATACAATGAAAGCACTTCAGTACAAAAATACGGTGGCCACCATTTGGCCCAGAACTTCCAAGCATTTTGGCAGGACAAAACAGAGAAAAGGAAAATAGAGCTTAGGCATCGATTAGGAAATAGACAAAGAAAAGAAGTGTGGAATCAAAAAGAGGGCATGAAACTTACCACTAAAAGTTGAACAAGGTTGCTGGAACTAGGATAACTCGGTAGCCGGGTGGACAGTTACCGCCTAGCGCCTAGAAAGCGCCTAGGCGAATTATTAAATATTTATTTATTTTTATACATGTATTTAATATTATTTATATGATTAAAAATATATAATGAGCTATGAAGCACGGACACGCGGACAAGGGTCCGCCGGACACGCGAACTCAATTTGGACACGGTCCAGACACGCGAGATTGGACACGCGGACACGCACCAACTCATAATAAAAGTGAAAGTGCTTATGGTGAGAATCGAACTTTGGTCATCCAAAGCACCCAACAACTCATCAACCATTCCAACATATTCATTTTTTGTTATATTTATGCACACTTTAATATATATAAGGAGAGAAACTCATGATAAAAATAAAAATGCTTGTGGTGGGATTCGAACCTTAGTCATCCAAAAGATCCAACAAATCCTCAACCATTCCAACAGATTCAATTTTTATTATATTTATGCACACTTTAATATATATACATCTAAATACTTTCATTTAAATTAATTTTTTAATAAATATATATATATATATTAAAATAATTTTAACTGACGTGTCTACCACGTGTCCGTGTCCAAAAAGATTCGGACGACATGGTGTCAGAAAACCTAACCAATGTTCCTACAAGCCTATCATGATTATGAATTCACGTAATCACATTCCACCAGATAAAGAGAAACTGTATAAAGTTGGGGGCAGGAAATTTGATATATTTTTCACACAAGCCTAACTGTGGTGACCAAATGATTTCATGAAAGACACCAAAAGTGTCTCGCCCAACAAAAACATCAGGTATGTAACAAAATGAAACTTGTGAACCCTCTGAAACTTCAGTACCTTAAACTTGTTTTTCTAGCATGTCACCGATAATTAACGATGTAGAAAGTACCAGTCTAGAAGAGAAACTAACATATGCAACTTACATGTTTCTAGAATATATGATCACAAGAGCACAGTAATAGTATACAAACTTACCAAATAAATTGTGCAGGGAAGTGTTTCTTGTGCCTGATTCAATATAAGGCTTCGGTGACTGGTCAGACAGTGGTAGAGAAGTATGCATATTAAAACAAGGTGACAACAACAACGCATTCACCTTGCTCGATCCAGAATCAGGCAGCCTAGCTAGGGTATTATCAGCAGGTAAAATAGGTACAATTGGGTAGCCCTGGATACCGTTAAAAGGATCAATATATAAAGAACTTTTATTGCAATTCCCTTCAACTCCACGAGAGACATTCCTGTTACACGACACAAGAAGTTGTTGCTGCTTCTCAATTTGATGCATCTGAGCAATAAAAGATGAAGTTAGTCTGGACCTAGATCTACCATCATATATATTAATTTCTTATTATGAAAAGAAACATTACTACTCACATTGTTCTGAGTACCAGAAAAACTGGTAGCTACATCAGAGAAAAGGTGCAAACTTCTATTGGCATTTTGACTGCGGAATTTGTTCGACTGAGGAAGGACAACCATATCAGAAACATAACCAACATTTATATCTGATAGATCATTTGACTTGCACCCAACTTCAAGGCTTAGGCAACTCCCATCAATATCTACACCATCTAATGTGGGCCATGACATAAGGGTGCTACCTCCATCAATAGTGACGTTATCAATTAACTGAGGCCTGCTTGTATTACTATTTAAATCTCCATCCCGCTGGATACTATTTAAGGCTGCAGCTGAATCTATAGCAGATACCAAATCCCTATCACCATAAGGCTTTTGAAGATCGCAGACATTGGCCACACTATGAGGAGTCACTGAATAACCAAAGTCAGTATTCCCTTCACAACAGAGAAAATCTGAATCTGATATTGGTAAAATACCCTTCCCATATACAGAACTATCGGCAGTCATAGGATTCTGTGAGTTACCGAATGGAGTGAAATCATTCATCATATTACGACCAACCACTGACATTTGCTTAGTATCAGGGTTAGACGTTACTTCTGTCTCAGGGAGAGGAAAACATGGCACTGGCCGATCTGGCCCGGTCCTATCATCAGCTCCAACAGGCGCCCTGAACTTGGCAGCTTCATTCTTTTCAATTTCTTTGAACCATTGTAATAGTGAAGGAGATCCTGAGGGATTGTCTTCATGCTTCGACTTATCATTTGCCATTACTACAGTTGGAACTAAATACAATCAAGTCAGAAAAAAAAACACTAAATGTTTCAAACAAACCATCTGTAGTAAGACATACAGAATAGTATACATAATATACTTTTCCATGATTTTAGAGTGTCGAAGGCCAAGAAAAATTTATGAATCAAGACTATGGAGGTTGCAATTAACCGAAATCTAATAGCTACATGAACATACGTAACACCCCGAAACCACAAAACACCGATAAGAAAAGAGCTCTTCAGAAAAACAAGATCAAAGCACGCCAAGATAGTCGACCAACAAGGAGCTTACATACTTAATACAACATCCAACAAAGTGCATAATGGAATCAGAAACATGAGATAGCATGCAAATCACAAAACTGATGGAAATTCTTAATCCGAAATCAACAACACACTATCTCAAACCCGAATCTATAATCGTAAACTAAAATACAACAAAATCTGAACTCTTATTACTGTAACTTACACGAGTATGAGCCAAACACACCTCACATTGCCCAATTCAACCCTAAATCATCAATTCCAACTGTAATATCACCCGGGGATATAACAAACCGGAAAACAAATCACAAATCAAACTAAATCCACACTAAGAATTTCAAAATCTCTAATAAACCCGGACAATTTCAACCTAACAAATCTGACCGCGATAATCACTAAAATCCAACTCGATCGGACCAAAAAAGTTAATCAAGAACCGAAAATAGTAAAACAAAAACAGTATATTAATAGTGCGAGACTCGTCGCCGACGACGACTCTCACCGTCGGAGCAGCTAGGTTTAAAACCGCACTGACTGTAATCGTACCCTACAACTAGCCGAGCGAATCAAAATTGAAATCAAAATCGCACAAGAAATGGTTCAGATCGAAGAAGACGAACGATATGAGAAATCGAAATTCAAATAGCGAAGGTGAATCTGGGGGAGCATTGAGGTTACCTGAGATGGGATGACACGCAGAGAGAAGCGGAGGGCCAGTGTTGAAGAAGAGACGGAGGGCTTTGGGTTTGGCGCTGATCGAAAGCTTTTAAAGGATTCGGGTGTGGGGTCCGCGGCGATCACTTTATTATGCCACGTGGCATTATTAACAGTCCTCAGTTTGTGCAGGAGTGGCAGATGGTTCTCTAAGAAATTTGGACTCCGATCATCTCTTAACAGCAAATGCACCCACGAAGGAAGACCAGTTTCCAATTGACCGACTAATTGGTAATACCAATCTAGCATTTATCTAAAATTATGCCACAACTGAATGTACTGCACAATGACATAGAAGCATAGTTGTAATTCCAAATATTACAATTTTGAAACCAACCCAAATAATTAAGATTAATCAAAAATAAAAACAAAATTAGCCTCGTAATTACACATGGTTGCAGAATTTTGTGTTTCCTTAAAAAAATAATCATTTTATGTAATTATGTCTACGATAAAAAGTAATTTTGGGAAAAGATATTGGTAAAACATTATATTTGAGATCTTAAATAACTATCCCTCTCTTTATTTGAGAGGGTATGATAATGAAATGGCATATCTGTTAGAACATAATTTGGTGGTACTCTAGAGTCTCTGACTTTATAGTAGTAGAAATTAAAAAAAAACAAACTAAAACTTCTTCATTAATTTGCTAAAATTAAATAACCTGGAAATATCATAAAACATTGCAAATCTGAAATGCTTGAATATGCATTTGGAAGGATTGGATTGGAATGGAATATGCTAGAACTATCATACCCGTATATACTGCCATATTTTTTAGCGCTCTCTCCTACCCAATATATTTATCTATAATGCCTGGTGAGATTTGTGCTGAATCACAACTCACAATCTCACCAAAACACAAATATCACAATTCACAACCTATAATATTTTGTAATGAAGCGCAAAAAGAAACAACAAATTAGATTTGTAGAAATTGATCGAGAGAGTTCTCCCATGATTTGTCGAAATTTAGAGAGTCCCACAATTTAGCAAGGATCATTGAAAGGAGAGAAAACACTCAGTTTTTTTTAACTCTTTGGCAATTACTAATAGAATCTGTGAACAAGTTCGTTAAATTATAATAGTTTTATTTTGATATTGACAAATAATTCCATACCACTAACATCACACAAAAAAACGGATGATGTGGTATATCATTTGCTACCAAGTTCTTGTATAATTTTTTAGAATCTGAAGCATTTTCCTAATCTAAAATTAGTACTCACCTCTTGCTTACATAATGTAGGAGTAAAACCAATTTGTCTGCTAAATTTATTTATTTTTGAAATTTGAGTAACTCAAATATATAAAAAACATTACACATATCATTTTAAAAATTGATTGTACATAATTAATATATAAATGTTTTCAACAAAATCAAATCGAACATTAAAGCATGTTGTTTTTTTAAGGGTTTGGAACCCAACCTAGATGAGAGGCTCAGCTCCACGTCCTGTTCTGTTTATTAAAAACAAAAAATAAAATACATAGCAAGGGGAGCTAGACCAAAACCTTGACAAAAAAAAAAAGGAACACCAAATCTTAAACAAATAAGATACTTAAAGTAGATCATCTTACTATGAAAACCGATAATTTAGAAATTTCAATTAATTAGTTTATAAGAACTTAACGAGCACATTAGAATGACTATCATACCAAGTAAATATGTCATTGGTGAGCCCCAAATTGGTCATTTTGTCAGTCACATAATTTTCTTCCCTAAAGATATGACTACAACGAAATGACATTAGGCGGACTTTAGATAAGCAGTTGTGTCCACAGACTCTCAAGTTCCATTGACTTTAGATAAGCATTAAAGCATGTTTGAACTATTGATACTACTATCCTACCAAAATTATTTATGATTTCTGATAATAATATAATAGATCAACCTTCATATGACACGTGTAAACTACTTCTATCACGGTATCCATAAAATATATCTAGATTATGTGATAATATATTTAACCTATACATATATGACAGGTGCACTTACCATAATATTTTATCTTCCGAAATTGGTAATAAATAAGCTTCAGACTTCATTATGTATTCACTCATTCATCATTTTCTATATCTATATTTCTTTCGAACTAATTATCAATCTTAGTTTTCCTCATTCTGGAGGAAGAACTGAACCGATGGTTGTTAGATAGGGAGTGATAAAATGTGGAAGAGCTCGAATTGAACTTAAGCTATAAATTCTCAAGCGGTTGCAATAATAGCGCAATATCAATTATCAGAAATTCTTAGAGGACATGTTCTCAATATTGAAAGACACTGAGAAACACGTGGTTAAATTTATTTTGCATGATTATCTTGTCCAACGTCCAATGTAGAATAAAGCAAGATTTCATAGGCAATTCAAAATACAGATACATGTATTTACACGTATATCGATGACCTTTTCAACATCAATAGCTTTTGGGGGTACAAAGCATACGCCATCATGATACTCGGAATGCCTCCCAAACATAAAATGACGGGTGTCATGAGGATGTTTGCTTATAGTGCAACTACTTATAAATGTGGATAATCTCATCAATAAGGACTTCTACATTCTTGAATTGTCTTAAGAAATATTGTAGACAAGTCAAAAATTTAAATGATGAATGACTTATTTTTTCCTCAATTAAGTTGGCTTATATAGGCTTCTAAACAAAGGAAAATGTTGCAGTTTTCCATCCATGATTGAGAGTATAGGTTGCATGCATCCTTCACAAACGCCTGGCTGGAGCTTATGCAAGTCGAATGGGTAGACAAACTATTGTTCTTAAAGCAATGACATCTTATAAGACACATTATTTATACGTGTTCGAGCCTGTCAAAGGTGAAACTTCTTTTCTAGTTGAATTTGATGCCAACAACAAGAAATACACTAACTAACCGTTACTGTCAAGTGGATAGACTATATCAAATTGGTCGAATTTAATGAAACCAATATTAAATTTCATAACTACAAAGGAGAAACAATACTTTTGCAAAAAAAAAAAAACGAGAGGCTTCCGTAAAGTAGTAGAGATGAGTTTTGGTATTTTACAATCTTAACGGGCCATAACCAATTACTGAGTATGTATTATAAAGTAGAAACTCACACAACAATAATTTAGCATAGAGAATGTTCTATGGACCACCAACTTAAATATTCTCTGCACCGACCCATTTTCTTCATCAATCCACCGTATTTTTTCGCTAATTAAATGGATTACTTTCCATCTTTGTCTTTAAAACTTGTTTTGATTTATATAGTGCATTATATTTTATTTGGTTTTAGTTACATGATTTTGTTTTGTTTAGGTTACTCGTGAGGCCTTGTCTTTTACTAAACCAACAGGTGGAAATCGCTTCCTAGCAGACTCTTATGAAAAGTGAACTCTCCATACCGATGGCGAAAGTAGCATACTTCGACCAGTAGTTTTGTAATGTGGGAAATTTTCAAAAAGACAGTTGGCTGCACTAAATATCCAGGCGATGATGAGTCGTTTATCTGCCAAAAGTTTGGGACAAGACGCAAATGTTTGAGCTGGGGGTCATATCCTCGTCTTGACCACAGAAAATATCTTAAACATCCAAGACATTCATTTGAGTCCTCTCAAGCTCGACTATTTTCTGCTCCAAGAACCACTTGGACAATTATTACTGCTATTATTACAGCCAAAATATTTTAATTAGTGGTAAATGGTAGAGCTGTGTTTATAGTAAAACACGACTATGAACGTATTGTTTTTTCATAGATGAGGAGAAAGTAATCAAAATCAATAATTATATTTTTGCCGCATTGTGTGGGTAGTTTTGGTCACATAATAGTTTTATTTTTAATCAATGTGGACAAGGGTCACTTTTGTTTTGACTAGTGTGGGTAGTTTTGGTCACATAATAGTTTTATTTTTCATTTTGGATTATCATTTGTTCCATGCAAGTATACTAGTACCAACAATTTCTTTGACAAAAAATCAATCAATTTCACAAGGACAGAATACCTCAATTTCACAAATGAATCAACACTATTATAATAAGCCAATTAGCTCTAACATTTTCTAAATTATTTCAGTACATTGAAAAGAAAAAACTTAACTAACTAAACAACATTAGGAAACTACCCAAATTGCTATCATATGCTCCTCCACCAACTGAGAATAACATTTAATTACTCTATTCTTCAGCAACTTTACCTCTCTAACACAGGCCTTGCAAGAACAAGACTTACCTGAAGAAAAATTAAAAAAAAACAAACAATGAAAAAAAGAACCAAGAAACATTGTTATAAAAGAATGGTGAAGATGAACATAAACTAGTAATATCATTCCGTACGATGTATAATGATATGAGCACTTTGTGCGACGTTCTTAACATGTTTTTACCTCAATTTGTACTTTGCTTAGCCCTTATTATTGTATTATTGAGTCATTGAGTCGTAGTAAGAGTCTTGGGCGGTATTGGATGCATTTTTGTGCTTACATGAGTTAAAAACGCATAATTGGTCTAGAGTCTTAGTTTGAGGTAGGAATCCTTGTAGGACTATGAAACCTAGTTGGATTATGAGTCTTCATCTTTCTACATTTTGGTCGCATTGGTGATATTTTGAGAGTCATTCTTGCACTAGGATTCCTTGTTAGGTTCCGAAACTAATTATCTCTTACTTATGATTTTATTTTCTTATTTTCAGATTGGATTTAAGAGATAATAGTATAGCAAAACATGGAGAAGTCATGCACATGGAGTCCTATAATCAACAAGTCATGCAACAATTAAATAGAAGAGATAATTAAACAAAAAGAGATGGAGCCAAGTCATGCAACAATTAAATAGAAGATGATCATTAAATGAATAAAACATGGCATGATTTAGGGAATAAAACATGACATGATTTAAGGAATAAAACATGGCATGATTTAAGGAATAAAACATGGCATGATTTAGGGAATAAAACATGGCATGATTTAGGAAATAAAGCATGGCATTATTATAGGAAGAAAGAAGCAAGTTCAAACCCTCAATCTTTCCTCTATATATACATAGTTTCACCTCTCAAATAATATCACTTCTCCTTGGCAATCAAGAGCCAAACTTTTACCAAAATATTACATCAAACATCCTTCACCAAAACAACAAGCCATTCTCCCCCATATACAAATTCTATCTCCACCGAAATCACCATTGAAGACACACCTCCAAGGTTCCTACAACGTGTGATTCTCGCAACATTTCCCTTCATAGGTTTGTTCGTTTTTGATTTTCTACAATACTTTGTCTATGAAGATTGTAGTATGATGTTTGTGTGGGATTATTGTTTTGTATTAAGAATCGAAATTTTTAGATTATTTTATTAGATTTTTTTATCTTTGCCGAATTGATGGTTTCCTATAATTATTGAGTTTGTATTTCTATTGTTGTGTTCTAATTATCTTTCTCATACTTTTAGATAATTTTCAGATATGTGCATATGAATTTAGTGCTTGGATGCAGTTCCGAAGATTGTGTTTGAGTGCTAGATTCATCAAACATATTGACACAAATCGAATCATGCCCTAAGTAGGTTCGGTTTGTGTTGATTAAAATGGTAAAAATTCTGGAAATTTGCATGTGAAACCATTGTAGGTGACGCCATACATGAAATATGTCTCCAATAAAGATTTGGTACTTAAATGTAATCTGGTTTGATTTCTACTCTCTAAGTGTTATTGAATTCGATTGCATGTAAATTTAGATTAGGCCCTAAGTCAATCTAAATGTTAGTTGAAATCTTGCATAATTAGATGATCCCCTAAGACTCTAATTATTTTGGTGTCTAAAAAGTATGTAATTGATCGAATTAGAATGCATGATAGGTTCGAACTTATAATTATGTGATATACTGATAAATTTGATTTAAGTTTGTTAAAGAGAAGTCGATCATGTAAATAGTAATTTAGGATTTATTTTCATTATTAATTAATAATCAATTTCAAACCCCCATTATTTGTTAACACTAAAAGTTTAGAGTTCCCTTCAATTCCTCGGACTGAACGATCCCTGCTTATTCTATACTAATGATGACATTGTACATGGTTTATTATAAATGTTTTAATTAACGCTCTATCATATAATTTATGCATTACTAGGTGCATAGCCAATTAGATATGTGCTAGCAAGTGCGAGCAGTAGTATACTAGTTTGCCTTAATTAAACATTAGACATATATAGAGCAATAGATTTATGATATATTGAACAGATATGTGAATACAAAATCGTACTTACTGCAAAGTATATATGTTTGTTTCCATTTAATCATCATTATGAATGAATGAGACCAAATTCACAACATAATAACATGAGAACAAAGTTTGACCATATTAAAGAGTATTGTCACATATTTACAATTGCATGGACAAATGTTTACCATTCATTTAACTTAAAAAAACACAACCTGATCACTAAGTCTCGATTGATTTCTTAAAGCCCATGTGTACAAAAAGGTCATGCATATGCATGTTTCAATATCATTCACTGGTTTCATTTCAGTTTGCAACAAACAAGTTTTAAATATATGAATCAATAGAACAAAACTTTCACCAAGAGAAAACATTTATTACTTCAGAGTACCATATCACATGACAATTATTTACAAGTTAGTCCATGCCAAAACAATCTACGAGTCAAAATTATAGGCATGGTACAAAAATTACACCTTACCACCACCAGAGCATTTGAATTAATAGTTAAATTATGAAATTCTCAAATTAACAAAGACATATTACCTGCGCAGCCAAGCAATCTGGAAATTTTGAATTCAAACTGTTGAAGCCTCCAAACAACACCCAACTAGCAACAAAACAAAAAGGGCTTAAGCATTTAAATATTTCCAATAGGTTCTGACCAAGCACACATAGAAAATAACAATGTTCTTGCCAATATCATATGATACCAATATCACAATTAGCAACAGAGTTTGCTGGTTTTCATATTTAGGAAATCCTAAGCACATCTTCTAAAAGGTAGATCCATTTCATCCAAATTTGGAGCCCTATAAAATATCAAAGCATCAGAATTACTTAAAGTGTTAGCATATGGCAAAAATTGCTAGAGAAACATGAGTTTGATATACATACAACTCTTTAATCAAAATTAAAGAATCCATCTACAAGTTCTCACTTAACATAAGCAACACACTACAAGTTCTCAACTCTTTAATCCAAAATATCATCACAAGAAAAACCTTATTTTCACTTCATATCCGGATATGGCTCGAGCAATGGTGGAAGAGCCCTATCAAAAATAATGAAAATGGTAGAAGAGGGTTCAACTAACACCTTAGAGCTAAGCTAGATACAGATTTCATTTGCCTACTCTTTTTTCATGTAGGATTAAGTCTAGACGTCTACTGATATTAAGCATCAAACTTTTACAACAAAATCTAGAGACATGTGAATGTTTTTTCTGATTCTTTTGTTGGACCAGTGCTTAATAATAATTAGTAAACACGTCACATAGTGAAATCACCACTCATTTGATAGATGAAATAAAACCCAACCACAAATCGAGTTCAAAAACCAAAATCAAGTTCAACAATATATTCAGATTACCCAATTTCAAATAATTCAAATCCTAGAAAACCCCCAAATGTTGTGATTCGAAACCTAGAAAACCCAGAAAATGTTGAAACCCAGAAAACCTCGAAACCCAGAAAATCCTCACACCCGAAAATCGCATGTCAACTAAGTATGAGTGTGCCAAAACCTTAGCTCTCAAGCCTGTAAAGGAGGAGCAAACTTGTAACAGATAAGAAGAAAATCATTTTGAAATTGAATTTGGAACCCACCTCATTATTGCCAGAAGATGGAGGTCGAAGAGCACAAAGCTTGCAGCTCTTTTGCTGGTGCTCTCGACGCCAGATTCTGGAAAGAACTTACCCTAGCTTGGTTTAAACCAGACAGAGGAGATGATCAACCGAGGCAAGCTCGATCGGTCGCCGGAGACGTCGTTGGCAGAGAGAGAGGAAGAAAGAAAGGGAGAGCCGGAGAGGTGTGGCCAAGAGAGAGAAGAAGGAAAAATGGAAGCTGAAGGGTTTCATCTCTTCGCTATTTATAGGACTAAAAGTGCAAAGATGAAAGTACCCTTGCGGACAATTTCAGAATAGCCTTATCATTTTTGTCGATTATGGGCAAATGAGTCCAAAGTTATTATTTTGACAATTTTCTCCCATCGACAACTTCAAATTGACCAACTCACTTCGATTCGCTTCGATGAATCCTTTGCACTTTTATAAGTTCTAATTTTCCTTACGATTAAACGTGTTCATCGAACTTTGTCAATAACATCTTTAGCTGATCTTCCATTCTAAATTATTAACATTCTTTAATAAGGTAGTTAAAAATACAAGGGCGCATTGATTTCAGTCGGATTGAAAAGATGAGTTAATTAATTGTGGTGGTGAGTTGAGATGGTGGCAGGAGTTTGTGTTTTTGACACCGTTATAAGAGGATCAGAGGAGGGAAATATAAATAAGAGCTCATGAGTGATTTGGGGAAAATCTTTTAAGTGTGAAAAAAGTATTTTAAATCTTAAGTGAAGACATAGTTTGAGTTTTTAAGACAATTTAATTATTTTCAAAAAACCATTGTTAGTCATTCCTTGAGACAATGCATCTAAACCTCTGAATGAACCATTGTAAATCAAATATTGTCTAAATTAATTCAGACAATACTTTGGAAAATAAGAAAAATTATTGTCCTAAATCTGGGTATAGACAATATTGTCTATAAAACCATTGTCTGCGCTTGAATTTCAGACAATGCTTTTTTTGAAACCATTATCTGAATTTTCAGACAATGGATTTTTTTCCTTGCATTGTCTATCCGACATTTTGGCCTAGTGAGAGTAAAAACCATACCAGTCAAATTATTCTTATGCAAATTGGACCAGTTCTAAATAATGTGTGAGACGAGATAGATCTAATTCACAAACAAAATATGATAGTTGCGGGCGGAGCATGATAGAGGAAGTGGTTTTTGAATTCACAGATCCTCTATTATAAGGAAATCACTTCAGTACAAAGGATGCAGAATATCTCATTTTCTTGGCTGAAGCAATTACTTTGTCAAGTTTTCACAGCTTTTGGACTAGAGAGATGATGATCTATGCTACTCTCTGCAAGGAAGGTCAAAAAAATATATGCTCGTATCTACACGTGATAAAACATCTTACTCTTGCTTATACTCGTTTTTAAGAATATTTCGTAAAGAATCTGTTATGTGTGCACTATTCTCTTCAAGATGAAAGAGATCTTAAGAAAAAAATTGGAAGGAAGTTGATTCACAGTAAGTTATGTGATTTAGTGACTTTTCATGTTTTCAGAGTGATTTGCAGCTCACGTACCATAATAAGGGTACTTGAGTTTCGTGATGCTACTATAATGGACAAGGCTATAGAGATTCTGTAAGCTGACGTCAATGGGTATGAATTCCACAAATCTTCGGCTAATGTTCTAAACCATTGGAACAAATAATTTGCAGCTGCTATATGTAGTGGTAGTGACCTTTTATAATCTTTTTTTATAAATCTGAACTGAAATGATTGGTAGCATACTATATATTTTGCAATTCTTTTGTCTATTTCACCCTTGGTATCACTTGTGCGATTGTCAATTCATCTAGATGGATTTTGACTTTAGGTGCCCTTAGATATGTTATCTCAAGAAAAAAAAAGTTACTCGTTATTTAGGAATGAGAATTGATCATCTAAACTTTCACATGGTCTGTACTAACCCGAATTTTCGAACCTTATTTGTTTTTTTTTTTTGTAATTTCTCAGAAATTATTTTAATGATGTTTGGAGTGAATTCTGATTCTACGCCTTCTGAATTAGTTTTTTTTTTTTGCGAAAAAAGCGATTCCGAAAGTAAAAAGTCGAAAAACATGTAAGTTTCGTTAACCAAAAGTTGACTTTTAAATCCGTAAAAATTTTGTGAAAACTTTCTTCATGAAAATTGTAGAGTTTGACGATATGCGTTTGTAGACACGTGGTACACATAAAACAGAGAACATAGGTGAAAGTTATGAATCAAAAATGGTGTGGGACATTTTTGGCAATGGCAAATATATAGGTAGAAAGAAGAAACCCTAGAAGAGAAAAATCAAAAATTGAAAAAGAACATCGCGCCTGTTTCTCTCTCCCCGACCCTTTCTCTTTCTCCCAAAAATCATCTCCAGCACGGTTCTCCACATTTCGGCCATCAATACGGCCGCCACCGGTCCCATTAGAACCGTCTGCTTCCAAGCTTTCGATCGAACCCCCTCCCAAGCCACACCGACTGCCGAATGAAGAGCAGTAGTAGCAGCAAGACTGTGTCGTCGTCGGTGGCGGAGCTGTAGCATTCTCCGGCGTTGTCTCAGCCCAAGGTTACTCATTTCTGACTTTAATCTTTCCTCTAAGCACGATTTTAAAGGTTTGGGAACTCAGTTTGAGGTTTGAAGCATTTGACGTGATGTTGTGATTTTAGGAATCTTCCGGCCGTTTCCAGTCACTTTCCTAGCGTTTTGGTGTTTCTAGTTGTTCTAGAGGTATCCTCTCCTTGTGATCTTCATGTTTTCTGTTGAAGTTATGGCATTTTGGTGATGTTAGGTGCCGGCTTGTGGGGCCCACGCGCAGCCGCTTAGGGCGGCGTGTGGCGGCACGTCTGGTAGTGCTTGGAGTAATAGTTTACCGCATTAAGTCGTGCTCGTCGATATGAGCATAGACATATAGAATTTACATATGTTTAGGTTAATTTCAATTATGTTGTGGGATTTCCTATCTTGATTTGACTTAGGCAGTTGGAGGTTTGATATTATGGTGTAGTTGTCGTAAAATGATGGTACGGTTCTCCAATGACTTTGATAAGTTGTGAAAAGAGATTGGAGGTCGCTTATTGTCTTTATGAAGGGCTAGGTGACGTAGCTAGTAATGATATTTGCATTGGTTATTTACTAAATAAAAATAGTTTCACTAGGCTTTTGAATTGGGAGCGTAGTGCTTGGGTTGGTGATATTGAAGGTGTTGCGGGAGCAAAAAGTTGAGTAAAACCTTTCGTGAATTTCATTTTCATTGTGGTCCTAATTAATGATGAATTGTTGGAGTAAATGTCTTTTGTTTTAAAAACATATAAACTTGTTTGGCAACGGTTCATAGGTAAGTAAAATGATTTTCTTTATAAAAACGACTCCTATGATTTCTCATACGAAAATATATTATTGTTGGTGAGTTAAGTTCATTCTTTTATGCATAATTATGTATATAAGTATATTGTTGGGGCGACCATGGAATGGTTATAAGTACTTGTAGTATACGTGAAGGGGTTTGGTTAGTAAATCAATTCTATTTTATTAATAGTGATCAATGATTGTCATTGTGGAAGTGATGATATTGGGATAATTTTGTGACTTGGTGAAGACGTTTGTTTAGTAACCAACGTCATAGTTATAGGTTCGGATCTCTCCTACATGGCGAAGGAGGCCTAGGTTGTGTGATAGTTACGATCTCTCCTAAATGGCATAAGAGATCGTAGATCCCTCCTATGTGGCGAAGGGGGATCTTGATCCCTCCTTAGTGGCAAAGGGATCCACACCTTGACTGGGTGAGTGGGTACGTGTATAGAACTCTAGTCCTAATACCTAAATGTATTTAAGAATAATGGCGTTGGTCTATGCCGAGCATGTGTTAGAGAGTGAGGTAATTGTATACTTCTCACTCGCCTCAAAAGTGTCTGATGTTGTAGAATCTTTGTGATGGTATTGAGTTTATCCTAAAGGTTTTGTATCAGTGAGTTCGCATGTTTAAATTTGATTTACTCATACGAGCTTCATAAGCTTACCAAGTTTGTTGTTACAACCCGGTGCACCATTCTATAGTGTAGTGGTTGATTTGGTAGGTGAGGGTCAACAGAGTTGAGATTTCGGTGGTGTGGAGATAGCTAGTGGGTGATGACCTTCTCATGTTGCTTATCTTTTAGACTTAGTGAATAGTGAGCTAGTGATTCAATTTCCTTTTGTTTCATGTTATAAACATTTGGTAATGTTGTTCGAGTTATACGAGTTGAACATGTGAACTCAATTTTCCACACTCAGTTATTTGTATTAACTCATAACTATTTCGGGACAAATTTTGGAGTTTATCACATCTTGAAATTGAATTTTTATTGTTCAATTTTTAGGGTCGTGACACGGTCACTGGCACTTTCCTATATTTTTTCTCCATATTATGTTTTTAGATTATTTCGATGATATTAACTTGCTATCAACATTATTGTACACTTTGGATTTGTAGTATCATCTCTTACTTGTTCTTCATTGTAATCTTCGTTTGAAATAACCATTGTGCTTAACTTTCTCAATCACAGCCCAATTTCGACTATTTGAGATCACAACTATACTGCATAATCGTCCATCATGATATACTGCGACTTCTATACAAAATGATGACGACTTGAAAGAGTTCGGTTTACTAATTTCAATCCAACTTTTATTTTATGTGGTCTTAAATTAATATTCATTAATCATTATAAATTTTCCTCCGACATTCATATTCAAAACTTAGTTGTGACATTTGATCTTGCATGAGACCTAGGCTACAGAGATACTCTGGAAATACATGGACGACATCACTAAAATTACTTCTCAAGAAGTTGTATTAGAAATGCTGCAAGAACAAAAAGTTAGTCGAGAGTTGATATTATATGTTGTTGAACGTAGAGAAGAGGAATCACTGGAACAAAATCCCAAACTCTTATCATGGAACTGTAAGTCTTTTGCCATGCCATCAACTAGAGTTATGTTGAGAGTTCTAAATCTTATACATGATCCCATGATCATCATCCTGATTTATGGTGTCCACATATATTAAAGATAGCAAGCACTCGATGGGGTTTCAAGATTCTAGGGCTTCTTCTGACTGGATAAATGTGCTTCCTTTTAAGGATTTCATTACCAACAATCAACACCAATAAGGATAGGACAAAACGAGCACAAGTGATGATCAAATGAAGGAGGAGAGTGATGATTCAACCAATTGTGTTGGATTGGCCATGTTATGGAATCTAAAGTTAGATCATTTGGATACTACTGACAACTATATTAATTTTGAGGTTACAATTCTTGATATCGATATTACTTGGAAGTTCACAGCATTATATGGACACCCATAATATAAGAAACTCATACGGACGTGGCTTGGGGAAATAAAATCATCAAGATCAATTTTAAAGAACTGCATGATTTGTTGTTGGTGATCACAATGAAATTATGAAAGAAGAAGAGAAGAGTGGTGGAAAAATGAAGACTCTGGGAAAAATATCAAACCAAAAAAAAAGAAAAATTAATATCGAGGTTCATCAAGTGCTTGGATAATTGATACTTTTATAGATCGCATAGCAGTGTATTCAAATACTATATATGCATGTTCTCTTTCTATCCTAGAGGTTAGGACTAGATCGAACATTGGTTTCTTAAAGGCTTGTGTTAGGCAGTTCAATTTACGATTTGGCATTCTTAGTGATGATTTGGTTTATTGAGCGTGGGAGCAACTTAAATTCCAAGTATGGTCTCTCAGATAATCTCTCTTTAATATGATGATCATAGTTATAATTTAATTCAGTGAGTTGTATGATCTTGTTTATTGTAACTCTTAGATGTTACCGCTTTCGATAACAGCATGTGTGATCGATGATATATATATATATATATATATATATGATCGATGTTACCGCTTTCCATAAAGGCAAGTATTGTTTATTTTATTGCGAAATTTGGATTGGAAAAATGATATAATTGGGTCCAAATCTGTCAAGGCTCATTAAAGTGATTCTGATAAATCTCGTTATTCCCATTCTAAAAGTGTATAATGTGTTTCAATCAAAGATTCGGGTATAAAAATGCTCTAATATGCTTCACAATATACGAAATCTGATTTTTCGTTGAGTACCTTGATCTGTTTAAAAGAGTAATTTATGATTTAGTGAGTTTTTATTCATACCTCTCAAACAGTATTTAGACCTCCATGTTTTTTTTTTAAAATTAGTATTGACTTTGTCAACTAATGGGAAATTACTAATATAGACAAATAAAAAATAACAAAGATCTCAATTTGGCTTCTCCACTTCGAAAATCCCTAAGGCAGTGTTTGGTGAAGGAACTTTTGAGGGGGAAGATGACATATATGAGGGACTTTAAAATCCCTTCTCACGTGTTCCTTGTTTGGCAAAAAAAAAACAAAGAGGGATATGAATGACCCCGGACTTGAAAGAGGATATTTGTGAGGGATTACAACTAAGAACAATTTCTCTTCTTGCCTCACTTTATTTCTAAACTCTCATTCAACTAAAAAAACCCTAAACTTTTTCTTTCAATAAAATGAAGAAAAAAGGCACTAAAAACACTATAAATTTGAAGAATTTTTTTTTCTAGGGGAATGAATGACTTCATTTGGCAACAGCCATGCACAGCCACTAGGACCAAACATATGGAGTGACATAACCACTCTAAATACAAGTTAAACTAAGCTAATAACAGCGCACAAACGCGCTTATTAAAAAACCAAAGTTCAAAATGAAAAAAATAATTGAAGCAAAACTAAAACATAATAACATTCTACCTCCAAAACCAAGATACCATTTAACTAGATCTGGCCTAAGGTATTAATTGCGTACCCTGCACGGAACAAGAGAAAGACAAGGTAAGGAAGAGAAATGATATTTCCCCTTGAGTCTAAAAGCAGACCAAACCAACAAAAGAAAAGATAATTGGAGCATGAAGCCCAGCGCAAGAGACTAAGGCCCAATACCCCAAAACTTCCCCCTCCAATTATAAATCTAGACAACTCTGACCACAAGGGTTCCTTAGCCACCTCAATCTGATGGCTGGCCCTGCTTGGGGGCCACGAAGAGCTTTCGCTGACCCTTAGACAAGCACCGCTGGTACAAGAAAATAGATCGACAAGCCCAACTATTGTCGCCATTACCAACCACCGGACCCGACTTTTGCCGCCGGAACAAATACAGAACAAGAGCGAAAGGTCTTGGCCCCGCTACTCGGCTCTTACCTTGGGAGAATATATGTCGCCGTTGTTGTAAGCCTAGGCTTCGGATGAGAAGAAACCCAACTTCATTACTCGTACTTTGATCGTCGATCAGAGATCCACAACCTAGATACTCGAAATGAAAGCACCACAAATGGTTGTCCGAGGAGTGACCACTTGAATGGGCAATACCAGAGGCGTCCAACGCGAGCAGATCCCGTAGGCACCGCTGCTTCTCCTCGAAACCTAAGTTTTAGGCTGCCCAACTCCTCCGAGAATAGGGGAGCGAATATTTTGTGGGACGAAATTTGAAGAACTTAAGAATTTAATTCATAGTTAAATTTTAACATTGATAGTAGAACTATGGCACATTTGCCACCTCTCTTTGTCCTTCGTTCTCCCTATTGTACATCACCAGCGCCATTTGAGTGACCACATTGTAAAGCACAACAAAGGAAATCTTTGTTGAATTACTTGCAGGTGCTTAACCCTGAACCCAAGAAATGGTTTTGGGAAAGACAAAAGGCCTTGCCTTTCCTCGGAGATACTCAACACCATCCTACAATGAGAGCTTTGCCTCCAAACCTGCTGTTATGGAAGCTATAGATGCAATGTGAGAAATAGTCGGTTATGCTACGTAAAGGGTATGTTGTATGATGTGTGAGATTTCAGCTGTTCCTCATATAAAGTTATTGGCTCTGCAGATATTTGGCCGATCAAATATCACAAAATCAGTATACTGGCCCTTTACACTTGGTTCCTCAACTCTACACAAGCCATCTTCTATTCAGTAGGTACCATCAAGCAAAACTCTGTTATGTAATACCTTCTTTTGAACTTGAAGAAAAGCTTCATATTTCATGCATAAGCCTAGTATTTAATTATTTCAAACATCAGTTAGGTCTTCTGCCCAAATATTAGGGATCCGCAATGCAGAATGGGAATATGGAACAGAAATCAAAGTAAGGGAGTACTTGTATGAGTTATAGGTCAAGTATTACTATAATGTCAACACTTTTATTTCATTCTGTGGTTCGATCGCTTTTCTTTTTCATTTTTTTTTCAATCCCAACACTTCCATCTCATTTCTTCCTGTAAAATCACTTTTACAAAACTTTAGTGCAAACCGAAGTTGCTTCAAACCGCTGGAACTAAAGGGTAGGGAGATACTGGAAACGGTTAGGGGTTCGGAACTTCGGATAGGTCATGGTTTAAATCCCATCCAATGGCTAAAGAATAAAACAATGGTTCTATCAATATTTTTCATTAGAGAGAGAAAATTAAATTACTTCCCAAGATATTGTAGCAGAAGTATATGGACATCTCACTTCTTAGTCTCCTTTGACATGCTGCCGCACCAGTATAAATCCGAATGATGCCACTAAAGAAACCAAGTAACCAGCAATGGCTCCATAGCTTACACAAATAGGCCACTCCTGCAATATAAAACAAGTTCTCAAGAATTGAACATGCATGCTAAACTGGTCACAAACTAATTCTGATTCAAACTTTTGAAGGAGCAGATTATGATGTCTCCCATCAAATCCCTCTACTACAGAAACAGCATTTTCAGTCATACAAGATAGGTATGAGCAATTCACGTGACTTAAGAAGAAAATCACAGATAGAAAAGGAGGAGGACAAAACAACTCAGAGACATTGACATTACCAAAGAATATTAGTTCAGGAAAGGCAACCAAATTGAAATTTACAAACATTCCTTTGGTGGACAGATGGGAACTTTCCTTTAAACCATGCCAGATTCGCAGAGATGGAAGAAAGGACGCCAGTTTGCCATAAATAACATATACAGTCATCTAATCAAGGTGAATTTAGAATAAGATTTCTGAAATAATAGTAGTACATATTAGACTTCAGGACAAAATTATTCAAAAGCCAACACAGATGAGACCCCAGAACAAGATCTATCATCATGGATATAATTGCATATGAAGCAAACCAGGAAGCATTTGGAAAAATAATAATAATAATAAAACCAACAGAGGAAAGTGATTGTACCTGCCACGGTCTTTCCCAATCAAGCGGTACCGGCCAGGCCCCTAACCAAGCCCCAATTACAACTCCATGTGCAGGTAGACAAATCATATAATCTACAGGATCGTTTGGTCTGCAAGTACATAATTTGAGCAAATAATACAAATTCAGGACAACTGTATTTACTGATGGCATCATTTTATATTGGAAAGCATTTCTACACATTAAACATGGTAAAACATGAGAAAGAGGAGCAATAAAGGTAGAAAACTTGCTTTGTACATGCAAATAAACGTTGCCAATCTGTCCATGATGAACCAAAAACAGAAGCTGCAGGTACAATCTGCCCAAAGCACACAAATTGAGTTAAAGAATGCATCAAAGTTCAGCATAACCACAAGGAGGGAATGAGTCATTGGAAAAATACTGTTATTTGATGGTTCTTTGGAGAAGAAGACCACAACAATATAAGGATATCCCCAGAACAGGCAAAATAGCATAAGAAAAACTAAATAAGCTAGTACATTCCAAACAGTAAATATGCAGATCATGAACATATACCAACTATAATACACTACTTGCATTAATGAGTTCCCTATAGTAACAATAATGAATAGCAGCCATATGATGCTTGTAGATAGTTAATAAGAAAACTCTAAAGACGAAGCAAAATATTACATATTTACAAAAGAATCCAATCTAAAGAACACTTACCGTGAACAGTGACATCATAAGAGACCAGTTAATGGTCTTTGGCAGATACCTGGTAAGAAAAATAAATGTGAATACAACAAATTTATCAGACGGACAATGTACGAAACATTGAAATGAGTCGGATAAATTAACAAGGACAATATATCAAATAAAAATTTATCAAGACAATCTATGATCCTCGCAAATTATGAAAGCAGGACTACAGTTGAGGTTGAATATTCACGTTTATCCTCAAAGAGCCACAAAGACAAGAAAAATTGACCCAGCTGGGAAATTCCAACCTCAACTGCAACTTCTGCTTTCAGAATTCTGCTAGTTAATAATATTTCCTAATGAGATCGCAGAGAACATACTGAATGCCAACAGGTGCTCCTAACGCAATTGCTCCCAATGCATTTACCACAGCCCCTACAGAGTGCAAGACAGCAAAACGTGACGACTTTCCTTACCAAGTCTTACTCAAAAATATGTTCTTAAAAAGAGATACGCTTATAATTGACTGTATACAACAAGAAACGCCATAACTCGCAACTGTCGCAAGCAACACATAAAACATTGTCATAGAAAACGATAACCACTATCATATGCAACAATTGTAGAATGAAAATGCCACTAAAACTGCAACTTAAGTTACACAGATGCATATGACAGAGCAAAAGATGAAGCTGAAATGTGGACTAACCAGCAGGAAGTCCCAGCACGCCACGTCCTACAGCTTTCCAGTACTGTCAAATGCATTAGATCATTTCACCAAAACTACAATTAAATTGTTTTATTTTCTCTGCAAAGAAACACAAGACCAAAGACATAACCAACTTACAGAGCATCTTTCTGGGTCTTTCCTGTATCGGCTGTAAAGAAGGATCACGGTCGGGCATTGAAAGGCCTTTAAAGACAGAAAACCCACAACATATTAGACAAGAAATGAAAACCAAGCTTTGAAATTGAAACATAAAAGAATGAGACAACGGGAAAGGTAAGGTTACCCAGATCAGACCGAGGACTTGAGACGGATGGGAGGTGAGGCTGATGAAATGGACGTTATGGGCCACCGAGAAACACAGAGCTAATCCTAAGCCGATGGTCAGGAGGACCAGCAGTGCCTCTGACGTTGAGACTGAGATTGAGGAGGCTCTGGCGCCCATCTTGTTCTTCTTCTGCTTCATTCTTCGTATTTCGTTTACGGTGCTTTCGCGATTTGCAGTAAAAAGATGAAAGCTTTTTGTTTTTGTTTTATTTATTTACCCAGAACAATAGCACTCTTCAGCCGTCTTCGTTACTATAATTACGTAAATGGACCTCCCTTCAAATTTTCTTTTTCTTTTTTCCACCAAAAGAAATAGCAAATACCGGTTATCTCTATATAGAAACTGATAAATAATTCACATTCATTTTAGTATTCTAAGATCTAGCAATATAACTGTACAAGTCTCTTTTATGTAACACAAGTAACAAGTAATCTTCCGGTAATCAATCATTATATGATAGCAATATATAACAGGTAAAAAAACCGACTAATACATTATGTTTAACCATCCAATAACATCAATAATTATTTTTATGCCATGTTCTTTTTATTGAACGGTAGAATATTTTTGATTAAATCAGCCCATACCAACGCCAAAAACTATATGATTAGAAGCTCTCATTAAAAATACGCATATAAAAAGTTCTTATGCTAATGACATCAAACTAAATCTATCTACATCATATGAAATGTAATATTCATCACTTAAGACTTCAATTGGTGTATATCAAAATAAAACCCAAAATTAAATAAAAATGCAAAATCAACCAAAAGTCTTAACAAAAGAGAGACTAAATCACTAAATTGGGTGAAATAACTCCTAGAATCACATATGGATAGGTCGATAAGGTTTAGGCTCATATTAGCAACGTTAACCTTAGCGCATTTAGCCCACGTGGGAGTGTGAATTGTAAAACGGGGAGAGTGCATTGTCCATTATTAAACTTTAGAATCACTTTCTAATCACTTACAAAACTAAGCATACATCTTTTATTTTCCCAAACGTACACGGTACATCTTACACCCTAATTTGAACTATATATTGAATCTAAATATTGAAATTAACTTTTTCTTTTCTTATTTTCAGTTATCTCTTTCAGTTAAACTGACACACTTTAGTGGATGATAAGTATCACTGTAATATCCCACATCGGCCAACGGAGAGGGGGTGATGCGTCTTATATGTACATGCCCACCTCTATCTAACGCGAGGCCTTTTGGGGGCTCAATGGCTTCGGAGGGTTCGGAGAACTCCGAAGTTAAGCATGCTTGGCTCAGGGCAATCCCAGGATGGGTGACCCGCTGGGAAGGTACTTCTGAGCTCCCAAAAAACAAAACCGTGAGGGCTATGCCCAAAGCGGACAATATCGTGTTACGGCGGAGCGGTCTGGGTCGTGACAGTTGGTATCAGAGCCTAAGTGCGTATTTGGCGATTATCAATACCATCCGGGAGCGATGATCCGACTGCAGGCGGGCCCCCATCACATGCTCCTCGGTATTGGTATGTCGTTGGGTACGCGAGAGTGTTTTAGGAGCCATACCTCACGGTTTGGTCCTCTAAGGAGTATCGTGATGATACTTCGATGATTTATCAGATTTTGGAATGTCATGTTGATACCTATTGAATCTGTTTAGTTGAATTCGAGATTTCACAAGTATTGACTAAGTATATTGTTTTTGAAGGTGATGAACGGTGACAAGGGCCGAGGACAGGGCCGAGGACGGGCGAGAGGCCGAGGTCGAGGTAGGACCACAGGCCGAGTCCGCAACGTGGAGAACCTTTATGAGGAGGCTGCTCCACAGGTAGAGCAGGTAGGCCGAGGTCGAGGTAGGGCCACAGATCGAGTCCGCAACGTGGAGAACCTCTATGAGGAGGCTGCTCCGCAGGAGGAGCAGGATGAGCCAGCTCCTGCGGTTAGAGATGACGGTCGAGTGTTGAAGCTGATCAAGGATATTAGTGCACTGTCAGCTCCGACATTTCATGGGGGACTAGACCACATGGTAGCTGACCATTGGATCGAGGGTATGGAGGCTTATTTTGAGTTGATGGAGTGCACAGAGATTGAGAAGAGAAAGATAGCTACATTCTTTCTCAAGGGTGATGCTCTAGATTGGTGGAAGAGCATGAGACAGACTGTGGATGTGTCTACATTCACATGGGGAGATTTCACCACCATATTCCAAGAGAAGTATTTCCCCGCCTCAGTACAGGAGGACTTAGAGTTGGAGTTTCTGGCATTGGTGCAGGGAGACATGACCATTAGAGAGTATGATGCTCGATTCTCGCAACTGTATCGGTATGTCAGGCCTATGGGTGCGACTGCTTTAGCTCAGAAGTATCTACGTGGGCTGAAACAGGAGTACAAGACCATGATATCAGTCCTTTGCCTGACTTCACGGGAGCAGATATTTGAGAGTGCTATGAGTTTGGAGCAAGCAGAGAAGACTCGAGCAGGTGATGTGGGGAATAGAGATGCGAAGGGGAAAGGCAAGGCAGTCTATACAGGCAGCGAGCACTCAGGACCGAAGGATAGGTCATGGAAGAGGCCAAGACCCCACTATCAGGCCCCGACAAGGGCACCACCCTTAGCTATCAGGGCAGCACCAGTCAGACCATTAGCAGCAGTGAGGTGTTATGGCTGCAATGAGATGGGACATTACGCCTCAGCATGTCCGAAACCGAAGAGAGGAGGGTGCCACCGGTGCGGGCAGCTGGGGCACATAGCTCGAGATTGTACCCGACCACTTCCGGGTAGACAGGAACGGCCACAGAGACAGCTACCAGCAGGCCAAGCTAGAGTGTTCGCAGTGGGTCAGCGAGACACAGGAGTGGAAGGTACATTATCACTTTTTGACTACCTTGCTAGAGTGTTGTTTGATACGGGAGCATCGCATTCATTCATTGCTAGTTCGGTAGTGGAGATGCTAGGATTGATTCCTACACCTCTCGGGGACGCCTTATGTGTCACTTCACCCCTTGGAGTGTCACTTGAGTTAGAGACAATCTGCAAAGCTTGTCCTATATTGATTGGGAGTAGAGAGTTCTCTGCTTCGTTGATTGTGATTCCGGACCACACTTATGATGTGATCTTGGGGATTGATTGGTTGAGACCACAGCATGCTGTGATTGATTGTTTTGACATGGTAGTGTCCTTTCATAGACCTGGAGAGCCAGTGTTTCGTTATCGTTGCCTCAAGTCCGACAACGCCATGAGATCAGGAGTTTTGGCACATGTGGAGTCAGTGGATCAGGAAGTGACTATCACAGACATTGTGGTAGTATCGGAGTTTGGTGAAGTGTTCCAAGAGATACCGGGGCTACCTCCTCGAAGAGTGGTAGATTTCTGCATTGATGTAGTACCCGGTACAGCACCTGTGTCAAAGGCGCCATATAGAATGGGGCAGAATGAACTTAAGGAGCTGAAGGTGCAGATCGATGAGCTATTAGACCAAGGGTTCATTAGACCTAGTGTTTCACCTTGGGGAGCACCTGTTTTGTTCGTAAAAAAGAAAGATGGTTCTCTGCGGTTGTGTGTGGACTACAGAGAGCTGAACAAGGTGACCATCAAGAATAGGTATCCCTTACCTAGGATTGATGACTTGTTCGATCAGCTCAAAGGTGCTACAGTGTTCTCTAAGATTGATTTGAGATCCGGTTATCATCAACTCAGAGTGAAGGAAGAAGATATATCGAAGACAGCCTTCAGGACCCGGTATGGACATTATGAGTTTGTCGTCATGCCATTTGGTCTAACGAATGCACCAGCTGTCTTCATGAGTTTGATGAACCAAGTATTTAGTCCGTACTTGGATGAGTTCGTAGTGGTGTTTGTGGATGATATTCTGATATACTCCAAGACACGAGAAGAACATGTGGTGCACCTGAGAACAGTGTTGCAGACTTTGAAGGAGGCGAGACTGTATGCCAAGCTAGAGAAGTGTGAGTTCTGGAAAGAAGAGGTCAAATTCCTTGGTCATGTTGTTTCAAAAGATGGAGTACTAGTGGACCCGTCAAAGGTAGAGGCAGTAAAGAATTGGAGTCGTCCAAAGAACCCTACAGAGATACGTAGTTTCCTCGGTTTGGCAGGATACTACAGGAGGTTTATTGAGGGGTTTTCTAGTATTGCATCATCATTGACCAAGTTGACCAAGAAAGATACTCCGTTCGTGTGGACGGATGCGTGTGAGGAAGCATTCAGCAAACTAAAGACTAGACTGACCACAGCTCCAGTGTTGACGATTCCTTCTAGTGGTGGTGGTTATGTCATTTACAGTGATGCTTCGCTCCAAGGTTTGGGTTGTGTGTTGATGCAGCATGGAGGAGTTGTCGCTTATGGCTCGAGACAACTGAAGATTCATGAGAGGAATTATCCGACACACGACTTAGAGCTTGCGGCAGTTGTATTTGCCCTGAAGATTTGGAGACATTACTTGTATGGTGAGAAATTTCAACTCTTTTCAGATCATAAGAGTTTGAAGTACTTGTTCTCACAGAAGGAGCTGAATATGAGGCAGAGGAGATGGATGGAACTCCTCAAGGACTATGACTTCACATTAGAGTACCACCCGGGGAAGGCAAATGTGGTGGCTGATGCCTTGAGCAGAAAACCGAGAGGCGTGGTAGCTTCACTTATGGTCCAGGAATGGTTCATGCTAGAAGCTGCATCAGAGTTTGATTTGGTGCCATCGGGAGGAGAACCAAGGGTCTTTCTTGGTAGTATCACAGTACAACCCACATTGATCACGAGGATCATACAGGGTCAGGCGCAGGATAGACACTCACGAGCTAAGTTGGCGGATCTAGTAGTTGATACGCTTGATGAGTGTCCTTCTGAGTGGAGAGTTGGACCCGATGGAGGGTTGAGGTTTGGGGCAAGATTGTGTGTCCCAGGTTGTGATGATCTTCGGGAGGAGGTTCTTCGTACGGCACATCGTTCACGCTATACCGTCCATCCAGGGAACACCAAGATGTACAAGGACCTATGCAGACAATTCTGGTGGAACGGTATGAAGAAAGATGTAGCAGAGTTTGTATCGAAGTGCCTTACATGTCAGCAAGTGAAAGCAGAACATCAACGACCAGCTGGCATGTTGAAACCACTGACTATTCCTCTTTGGAAGTGGGAGCAGGTATCTATGGATTTTGTGACCGGGTTGCCTAGATCGAAGAAGGGTCACGATGCCATATGGGTGATTGTCGATCGATTGACGAAGTCGGCTCATTTTCTCCCAGTGTCGATGAAGTACTCAGTGGACGTGCTTGGGAAACTATATGTGGATGAGGTAGTAAGACTTCATGGTGCTCCAGTTTCTATTGTTTCCGATAGAGATGCACGTTTCACTTCGAAGTTCTGGGGTGGTTTGCAGAAGGCGATGGGCACCACCTTGGATATGAGTACAGCTTTTCACCCTCAGACGGATGGACAGACGGAGAGGGTGAATCAGGTGATGGAAGACATGTTGAGAGCATGTGTGTTGGATTTCAAGGGTAGCTGGGAAGATCATTTGAGATTGATTGAGTTTGCCTACAACAACAGCTACCATTCTAGCATTGGCATGGCACCGTATGAGGCACTTTATGGTAGGCCATGTCGATCTCCGATCTGTTGGGCCGAAGTTGGTGATGAGGCACTGATGGGCCCAGAGGTGGTTCAGGAAACCACTGAGAAGATCTCAATCATTCGGGATAGAATCCGGACCGCTCAGAGTAGACAGAAGAGCTATGCAGACCTGAAGAGGAGACATGTGGAGTTTGAGATTGGTGATCATGTGTTCTTGAAAGTTTCACCTATGAGGGGTGTAGTGAGATTCGGCAAGAAGGGAAAGTTAGCTCCGAGGTACGTTGGACCCTTTGAGATACTTGAGAAGGTGGGCGAACTAGCTTATCGACTAGCCTTGCCTACTAGCATGTCGGGTGTACACAACGTCTTCCACATTTCCATGCTGAGGAAGTATATACCAGATGAGTCTCATGTGATCGATCATAGCACCATTGAAGTGAAGGAAAATGCCACTTTTGTTGTCGAACCGGTTCGTATCCTGGATAGATCCACAAAGAAGCTTCGGAGGAGAGAAGTTGAGCTAGTCAAAGTGCTGTGGAGTCACCATGATGAGGGTGATGCATCTTGGGAGCTAGAGTCAGACATGATGACCAGATATCCACAGTTGTTTGTTGAGTGAGCTTGAATTTCGGGACGAAATTCCTTTAAGGGGAGTAGATTGTAATAACCCAAAATTTCAAACAATTTTAAGTTTGATTTGAATTCTATAAAATTTGGAATTTTAATATGAATGAATGTGATTGGTTGCGTTGTTATAAAACGAGCGACGGATACGTTCTCGGAACGTTCAAATTGAAAAACGTTACGTTTCCGCAACGTATATATCGACTTTTATTCCGTCGATCGGTTGCGAAAACTTTCTTCACGAAAGTTGTAGAGCTCGTCGATACGAGTTCGTGGATATGTGACGCGTTCGAATCGGACGTTGTGTGTAAAAGTTATTATTGACGGAAGATAGTTTCCGATTTTAAAAGGGGGTATAAAGGACATTTTGTGAAGTAGGGTTTCTATTTTCAGAAACCCTCTTCTCTCTTCCCTCTCTCTTCCGCCGCCCCTCTCTTTCTTTTCTCTTTCTTTTCTCTTTCTTTTCTCTCTTTTCTCTTTCTTTTCTCTTTCTTTTCTTTCTTTTCTCTTTCTTTTCTCTCTTTTCTCTTTCTTTTCTCTTTCTTTTCTCTCTTTTCTCTCTCTTTTCTCTCTTTTCTCTCATTCTCTCTTCACTCTCTCGGTTCTCTCTTTCTCCCTCTCTTCTTCTCTCTCTCTTTTCCTTCTTTTCCCCCGAGCTCTCTCTTCCTCACCATCGGCCTCACCACCGATCTCCCCCCTTAGGGAGACGTGGCCCACACCGCCGGTCTAGGAGGCGTCGCACCTCCCCGCACAAGCGACCCCGAGGTCGACTCCCTCTCTCTCGCCGCACCGGAGCTCCACCAAGACGTTGACTTTTCCTCCGCCTTATCCAAGCCATCTCCGGTGGTTTTAAAGCACGATTGAGGTGAGGTTTAGCATGAATAGGTTGTTGTGATGCTTGTTGTACGATTTGTGGTTGTTTGGTTGCGATTTGGAAGAGTTTGGAGGAGGAGGAGTTACCGCCGCCTAGAGGCGGCGCGTGTGGAGGTGTGGGGTGGCGTAGGGGCTGCCTAGGACCGTAGGAAGATAGGGGAGGAGGAGGGGAAGAGGTTAGGCACGGCGGTGGTGCAACACGCGCTGTTGGGAGTGTCGGCGCGTGGGCCCCACGCGCGGCCGGCCGGAGGTGGCGCGTGTGCCACACGCGCCGCCGTGTGAGGCGGTGTAATTAGTTTTGACTGAAGGGGTATTTTGGTAATTTACTGTGTACGGTAAATGTAAATGTAATTTTTATTTACTACGGTAAATGTAATTAAATTTTACCCTCGGTAAATGTAAAAATAAATTACTTTCAGTAAATGTAAAAAGTAATTTTGTAAAAGGGTAATTTAGTAAATTTTATTTACTGAATTTGTATTTACATTTAAATCGTACGTATACGTACAGAAATACGTATTAATATTTATACGTACAGAAATACGTATTAATATTTATACGTACAGAAATACGTATATAGTATTTATACGTACAGAAATACGTATATAGTACTTATACGTACAGAAATACGTATTAATTGAGTATTGCACAGTAACTGTGAATAGTGAACCGTGAACAGTAATTTCGTAAAACCGAAAATTGCTGAACAGTAACCAATTAATACTGTTACGGCATTTAAAGGTTTACGAAACGATTCTAAATTGTTTTCTTATTCTTTTAAGGTGATCATTAATCGAGGAAAGGAATTATCATCGGGAATTGAGGATTTACGCTCAAGTCAATAAGGTGAGTAAAATCTCACTGAATTACGAATCTACCCTCGCGGTGATTCAACATTTTTGCAAGTGTGTTTATTTAATGAATTACAACATGTATATAACTTAGTGGACTACGTATATATATAGTATAATGGTAATAAATACATATATATATATATATAGTTCATTAAAATTACATACTGTTATTAATTCATTAAAAATAGTCATTTCGGTGACAGAAAAATTGTGCATGTGTGATTTTAATGGTACGATATGATGTGAGATTATCGTACGTAATTTTTCAGGTGTTTATGAAATATGACATGTATATGATATAGTGGACTATGTATATATTGTATAAATGGTAAATAAATACAAATATATATAGTTTGCTATATAATATACTGTTATGATTTTTATTATGATATATTGTGAAAGTTTTAAAACGTACAATATGATGAGTGATTATTGTACATGATTTTATCTCGGAAAATGTGAAATATTGTGATTTGTCTTCGGACGTGATGTGTGGTACAATATGATGTGAGATTATTGTACATGTGAGGCAAGTCGGAACCTAGCCTTTGGCCGGGCGAAAGTTACGATACAGTTAGAGCTCTAGTCTGTCTGCCATAGTACTGCATGAGGTAACGGGTGGTTATCTGATCATGGGTACTCAGCTTGTTTTGGATGTTGGGTGGCGGGTGGTTACCCAACATCAGCGGTATACTAAGTGAGGGGTAACGGATGTGTACCAGCGCTCATTAGTTACCATTTTGTGAAAGTATTTGAGTAACCAGATGGGTTGCTCGTTTTCTCATGATTTTCATTATACTGTGTTGATGTGGAGTTGTGTCTTTTATGAGACGAGAGTTATTTTAATATTTTACTCATACGAGCTGTAAAGCTTACCGGGTTTGTGTCTACAATCCCGGTGCACCAATTCAATGGTGTAGGGGATACTTCCGCAGGTGCTGAGTAGTAGTGATTGAGTGACGACTCCGAAGACTCGAAGTCGATCGCATCCAGTCGTGGTGAGGTTCCAGCGTGGATTTTGTGTGAGATTTGGTGTGATTTTATTTGTGAGGTTATTGTGAGGATTATACAATTCCATTTGTTATATGTTGAATTATCATTTGGGTTTGTAATAATCGGCTTGACTGAGTTATATTTTAAACTCAGATGTGATCCGCTGCGACATTAAAATGATTTCGATTTCATTGAGATTATTTTTGTGTTTAACGATTTTAAGATTTTGAGTTTTGAAGCTCGAAATTTTAGGGTCGTTACAATCACTATCTGGTATTCGAACCCAACGGGTTTAAAATTCCAGGAAAATCTTGTTATCTGTTTCATACTCAATAGTGATTGATCTGGTGGCAAAAGAGAAAAGAGACTCGCCCAAACGTTACAGTGCAAACTTTGTGCAACAGACACTATTTGTATACACTTACAAAAAATTATTGCAGCACAAGAAAATTATTGTGCACGTAATCCCAATAGACATATCTATTACCTGATATATATATATATTTTATATATATGACGATCGAAAGTGACGCCCGCACTTCCGCGTTTCGGAGAACAGCGACGCGCAACGACGGTGCGGATGGTGCCGGCCGTGCTCACTCCCTCTCGGCGCTCTTATCTATGTTGGCCGGAGCTCCATCGCTGGCTCACGACGACCGAAATCTGTAAATTTCCAGAAATTTCAAGTTTGTGGGAAATTTACAGATTCCGGCCACCGTGAGCCGGCGATGTAGCTCCGGCCGACATAGATAAGAGCGCAAAGAGGGAGTGAGCACGGCCGGCATCAATCGCGTCGTCGTTGCACGTCGTCACGGAATGGACAAATCCGCACTGTGCAGATGTCTGCTCCATAACCGACATATATATATATATATATATCGAAGAGCAAAAACAAGATGTAGTAAACTACGTACGTTTAACCAGATTATGTTTGTGCATATGTTGCAGATCGATCACCATTTCTATCATCGTGAAACCTTGAATCGACAAACGGAAACTAATACAAAAGGTGAAGAAATTTTAATGTTAATTTGTCCCATTTTTTCGAAATGCTTATTTTAGGAAGGATAACATTGACAATTATATGCTTGTACTTACAAGTTACAAAAGCAGCATAATTGTGTACACAAGTACGTGTTAAACCATTCCTACCTCGACCAAGTACCAACTATGTGCGTACGAATTATCACTCTTAATTAGCAAATAATGCCTAGACCTTTCTTTTCGTAACTATATATTAATCTTCGGTCGGTTAATTAAGAAGATGATGATCTTGGTTTTAAGCAGCCGTAATCAGTTATCAAAGGTACCAACATATTGCTAAGGAAATCAATTCCTAGCTGTCCCTGTAGCAGTGCTGAATTACGCTGCGACGGAGCTCGAGTCGTTCCAGAAAGTATTTCTATCATTTGTTTCGCTGAATGTAGTGGTGATGACGGTGTTGAATGTAGTCATGCTAGTAGCAGTGCCACTGCTCCTTCCTAGCTGTTCATGTGACCGTGGTGGCGGTGGAGCTCGAGTGCCTTGCGTTGGTGTTTTTGATCCTTTAGGCGGTGGTGGTGGAGCTCGACTTCTCTGTGTTGGTGTTGGTGATCTCTTTGGCGGCGGTGGTGGTGGAGCTCGAGTCCTATGTATTGGTGTTGGTGCTGGCTTTGGTGATGGTGGAGGAGATGGAGTACTCTTTGAGAGGATTTGTTTGCTCTGGCCATCGGTTGTTTGTGGCGACGGTAAGTTGGTGTTTCGACTCATCTTCGAGTCAGAACTCGCGGCAGCGGCACCGTACGTATCATGGTGAGGTGAGGGAGACACGGAAGGGGATGGTGGCGGGCTTCGAGTTTTCTTTCCATAATTACTGTAAAAGGTGATAAACGCAGCTAACTCGTCTCCAGGTCTCACTGTGGAATAAGAAAATGTGCGGATCAATTAGTTGCTGATTTTACGTACTAGCTAGCTAGCTCGGAGTGTCTTTCAATTAACTCGAATCCCTTATAAACTGCATAGCACTTTAAATATAGCCAAGTCAATTGGTTATAGTACTACGTATCATGCATGTTTAGATATCAAATGTTTACGAATCCATAATATTTCATGATATAAACTCGGTCAATTACCCAGTTCAACTACATATCTATGTATATTAATTAACACTACCAAAACGAAACAAAGCTAAAGCTGCTAAACTGAGCTGGTTTACTTGAGCCTCAAAATCGGTTCTACCAAGTTATATCTGCTAGGACGTACACGGTAAACATCAGACCGATAACTAACGCTTAATGATCCAACCTTGTTGATATGAAATTGAAAAATCAAAGTTTAAACTACTAGCTGATTATATAGTAAAGTGAGGTTGTATAAACTAGGTTAAAGCACGTACGAAAAATCATTCTGATCATGATATTGGGTAAGATCTTCACCAGATAAGTTCATTACCTGATAACACTCTTGCATAAGCTGGTACAGCAAGAAGAAGAAAGAATGAAACAACAAAGACGTAGTGAAGAGGTTTCATGATCTTAGTCTTTAGCTTCGCTAGGTTTCAAGTTGCTAAGCATTGATGACAGAAGAGTGATATTTATAGGCATACATATATGTATAATAATTATTCTCGTAGTGCTTTCGCTGAATTAGGCAAGGGTAGCCATCAGCCAGTCAAGCTGCCACTTTTGTTTCACACACATAATTGCACTTAAGGGTGTAAATAAATGTGTGTAATTCGAGTTCGTTCTGCTAATTTGTTATCTTAGTCTTCCCCGGAGAATCTAAAAACCGAGACCGAGTTCCAAACCATTTTTCCTCTTCCATGGTTTTCTTATTTTGGTCAAGCTTGGAGCTGTAGCAATAGGTTGACGATTCTTCGAGCTTTATGAAGAAAACAAAATTGAAATAGCACACATTTTCTGATCAATTCTCACATGCATGCGACAAAACATTATAGAAAACATGTTTCTATTAAGCCATATATTAAGGAATGGATCGATCAACCCTAGTATGGAGCCGATTAGTTGTTTTAGTAGAAAAATTAGACTTCCAAATGAGTTTTCTGGTCCATTACTTCTAAATGAGTTGGTACAGTATTTGTGGAACCTTATGGAGCTAGAGTAATTTAGATAGTAATGAATTAGGTCCGTACGTAGCCCCGAACTGCTGCGCAGAATTTTAAGAATATGGTGATGCTTTAGTATTCAAGTTCTAATCCTGACATCCGGAGTTCAATTCGACACAGTTAAGGAAGGAAATGATTCTGCTAATATCAAAATATTATGTTAAAAAGCAAAACACCAGCATCCGAAAACAAATTGCCAAGCCAAACCAAATCCATATTCATGTCAATCATGTACGGCCTAGGTAGCTACTTAAAAGTTCTAAGCTAATAATACATGCATTAGTCTCTCTATTACGTATCCTTGACTCCAAAATCATTAGTTAATTAACAGACATGGGCAGAAACATAATGATATATGGAATTATGGATTGACTCGATCTATCGATCTTTCGTGGCATCACGCAAGTCTTCAGACCCCTTTTGAATAGGAGTCTTGCGAAGTTGCGAGTGGAACTTGATCCGAACAACCTCACTTTCCGTATCCGGCTTCAAAGTTTTTCTTTAGCCACATGGTTTTAACACAAATTGCATGTAGTAACAAAGAAACGGATTCAATGCACCCACGTGTTCGCACACCAGCATATTTGTACACGTGGATCAGTTTTTTAACTTGCGCGTTAGTTGCTTGTTGGAGATCTGTGGGTTTTACTTTAGATTTAGAAATGGCAAAGATAAGGGTCGCGCGAAGACCTGGATTCTCTGATCTGATCCCCTCGAACCTCATAGTTTCTCACTTTCACCCAACACCTCCATCAACAGACAATAATCATCTTGTTTTCACAACCCAGAACTGTAGACGGTGACCCGATGGTATCGCCGTTGTGTCAGCGCATGGTTCCATTCGACGTGCATCTCCATCGGCGACATCCCTATGATTTTGGTGTCTCCATTAGTTGATTCTGAGAGAGAATCAACGGCCTAAAATTCGGCAGCTTCGCTGGTCCTTTAACCTTGGTGCTTGCGTTTACCACCGCACCATGGATGCCAAAACCTTCCCTCTGTTGACATCATCGATTTCTTCCATACTTTGTCTCTGAATTGAATTCAAAGATGATTTCTTTGTTCGTCGAGTTTGAATCTGAAACTGGGTTTCTCTACTGAAATAGTAACAAACAGAAATTCTCTTCTCTACACTTGAACTTGAACGTACTCGAGAGTCGAGATTACGATAAGCGTTCTATATATGATAAACATCTTGATTGTGGATAAGTTTAGACATTGATAAAACGGACATTGTTTCTTCAACATATTTTCGATACATATCTCCGAGTTATTGAAAGGTTGTTGCTTTTTTTTAGGAGTTTACTAAGTCGTATTTATGTTATATTGTTTATTTTCAAAGTTCTCAACAGTTATTGCTTGTCGAATCCCAAGTCGGTCCATCTGAAAACCACAGCTGCTAAAACCTTATTGCGAAACTTGTTCCGGGAGAATTATTATTCTACCCTTGTGTGTATCTTAGCCTAATAGGTTTCCTGTTAGGAGATATATTAGCATCTCCGTAATAGATTAGGACTCCGAATCCTACGAGATTGTGGTTTTGTAATGCCTATATATAGGCCCCCATATCATTCAATAATACACAATTATTTCATCCTGAAACACGTTATCAGCACGTTGCCCTAAAACCCTGAATTTTTAGAGCCCTAGAAATTTTTTCTCTTCTCCACCGCCGGCCGCCGTCGTCTCCGGCCTCCGACATCTTCCCGTCGGCGTTCCTCGTCGACGCAGCCCCGCAACGCAGCTCCTACAGCCCCGCTGCCTCTGCACGCAGGCACGCAGCCCCGCTGCCCCTGCAACACCCCTGCACGCAGCCCTGCATGCTGCCCTGCTGTCCCTGCAGCCCCTGCACGCAGCCCCCGCAACCCCTGCACGCAGCCACCGCAGCCCCGCATGGTCTATTCCGCATTCGTTCTGCAAAAATATCTTTTTGCCCCGCAAGACCCTGCATCAAAGGATTCAAAATTGTTCTTCCCGCATATCTACGCAAGAAACGCGAACTGCACAAACAAATTTTTAGCTCAAGAGAAGCTACTCCCGTCTTTTCTACCCTTTTGGGCATATGGCCTGCCGAGCACAATAGCCCTTTGGGCTTCATACTATATTTTCTTTTCCTTTTCCTTTTTCCTATTTCATTATTTAAATGTTCATTGGCACGTTTTTATTTCTAACGATATTTCACGTGCTCATATAGATAAAATCATTGCTCGTCGTGCTATGGTGATAACATTCATGCCGAGATGGACGATACTTTTGTCATCTACATACGATTTCGATCGTATCCTCCCAAGATTTTTATGTCATCGGATAAGGATCGAAAAGGAATTCATCAAGCAACTTCATGCATGACGATCGATTTGCAGAGAAATTTACTTATATGCGGTCTATTTGGCAGACCAACAAGTATGTTTTTCTTAAAGTTGCTGCTTTTGAACATATATATATAAATTATCGGGTGCTATTAGCCTTTTTCATGTCTTCTTTTCCGGCCTTTCTTATAACGCCGATGAGACCAAAAAGGGATATGATTCTCCTTTTGGTTGACGTTTTTCGTGTGACGGTCCTGGGGGAGTCACGTTATTATTTAAAGGGAAAAAATCGATTTCGTGTAGTTGTCTGAGTACACCGCTGTTTTGGGTGCGATCATGAGAATCGCCGATATGCATTGATTATTTTGTGACCATATACATCACAACCCTTCTAATTTCGGTTACATACTTGAATATTTCGATTATTCGAAACCTATACAACCCTCGTTTCTCATGGATGCGTCGCCATCGCGACTGTTATTTGAATGTTTGAGTTTTCTTAAACTCATGTCTATAAACGATAATCCCAAGGTCTACGTACTCATTTATTTGAGTTAATTCAATACTCTGAAGCAGCACTATTTGCTGACAAAAGATCCCAAAAATAATGAATTATATGGGACACACTTCAAGTGATTTAATAAACGTCTATGACGTTGTATTATCAGAGTTGACCTTGATGCATACTGCACATCCAAGAAACGCATGCCATTTTTGGAACCTGTATCTATTTCTTGAGGGAATTTTGGAGATGGAAAAGTAACATTCTTCCATTCTCAAGTAAGCAAACATTTTGAGCCTCAGGCTAAGGCTCCGCCCGATCCGATATGCAAGATTTTGTTGCTACGGACTTTTGATTAGTCAATCTATTTTGACTATGTCTTCTGCTTACTATTTTTCAAGTATGACGTTGGCATTGCCATGTTTCTTGCTCGACTTTAGCTTAAGTCGTCTATTGGAATTGGAAGTTTGGTTGTGTTGTATTAAATATTGGCATATTCAATAAAATTTCTTGTTTACAAGATGGACTCGTGAGAATTTTATTTGCCTTGGCTTAGCATGCATGGTCAACGTTTGCAACTCACGTGGTTTTTAAATTGGCCGCTTTTTTGTTACATGGGACCCCAATAGCACTACATTGTGATTTTGGACCTTCAAATTTGGAAAACGGATCTCGGAACGTCAAAATTGACGTCGTTTTTCCCGATTACTGTTCCGGCGTTTCCGGAACGTTTTCCGGCGTTTTACCGGCGTATTCGCCACCTTCCGGCCATATTCCGGCGTTTCCGGAACCGCCACCCGGTTCCTACCAGCGTCCCCTGTCGGACCTGAAGTTCTAGCCTCCATACCGGTCAGTTTCCGGCCGCCGCCGGCCGGTTTTCCGGCAATCGGTGCCGCCGGTTTCCGGCGAGTTTTTCAGACAATTTTTTCGTCGTTTCTCGTCATTTTTCCGGCCTATTTTCAGCAGTTTTTACTGCCACATTTTCCCAGTCCAAATTTCACCCGGTTTTGAGTTATTTTGACATGGTTTTCCGGTTAATTTTCTGGTTTTCTCCAAGGCGTTTCATAGCTCAAACGATTTTATTATTATTGGTGACCACCCGCAACAATTGCATGGTCTTTACCACCCAAATTGTTTGGTATTCAACTGCTCTAATACCATGTTTTTCCAACTCTTAAGTTGAAGAATGTAGTTCTATTGTCATGTGATACACTCGATGGGATTGCATATTTGTTTCAATCCCCCCTCTTACAATATCCTACGGCGTATTGTCTAGAGAAGTTCACCGCGTCGTTGACTGTCTTAATCTTCATTTTGAGAATGTCCCGCCGTGAAATCGAGTGTGTTGCTAATTGCGTAACCACCCACACTGTCCTACGGCGCAGGTAGTTGTTTTACGGATCTCGTGCGGAGATTGTGTTTTATATCTTCGTGCCTTGCTAAGTTTTAAAGACCATACATGCCAATGATGGATTTTCATCTTGATATTTGTGTTAAGAATGAAGAGGAATAAATCTGTCAGATTTGATTGACAATAGCTTTTTCAAGCTTAGACAGTAGCTTTGTTAGCCTGCAGACATAGCTTTGCTTGTCTGCAGCAGTAGCTATAAGTAACTCAAGATTCTTTGAATCATGGGTTCGGTTTTGCTGTCTCCTCGGTTTTGACATGATCGTTTTTTGGTCATTTTAAACAAGATATGATGATTCGAGTTCTTTGAAATTCACATTATCATCTATTTTTCATGTTCACGAAGCGATTGGAGGACCACCTCACCCGTGCTCCACACGGTGAGGCCGAGCCTGCCCTTCTCGGTGGCTCCATGGCATTTAGGCCATCGGTGGCAGCATCCCATCCTTCACAAGAGCTTGTGATGCCTCCCGTGTTTTGTAATGCCTCCATGGCAATCTCTGATGCCCATCGCTCATTTTGCAAAGCTTGTTCTTTTGCTAGATTTCAAGGAAGTCCTTATTTGGTAAGGCTCCAACCGAGAACATTCGATTCTTACAAAGTATTTAAGGTGACATTAGTGGACCCTATCCAACCGAATACATACATTTTTCGGTATTTTTATGGTATAGGTTAAGAGCATCGACACGTTGGTCACACGTCGCTTTGCTATCCACAAGAAACGCTGTATTTGCTAAAGTTTTTAGCTATGATCATCATACTAAGGGCTCACCACCCTTCCTATCCTCTCAAATATATTCGATTGGATACCGTTGGAGAGTTCACCTCCACGACTTTGATGATTTCGTTTTGCATATCTACTGGGATCGTCGTTGAACATATTATTCCTCATGTTCATTCATTGCACGATCTAGCAGAGCTCGGACTTGGTTATGGGTACTAACCTGCCGATTTTTGCATGGGGATATGTAAAGATGTTGCATGCAGCGACACTTATTTGTTTCAGACCCACAACTTGCCCAGCGTTTAGTGCGTACCAGATGGTTACTGGATACGATCCCAACGTTCTTTTCATTAAACGCCTATTTGGTTAAAGTTGTTTATGTGCCTCTATTGTAGTTATCTCAATGGGTCTACTTGAAACGATTAAGTATTCTGGTTGGTTATGATTTATGAATCACCAACACTTATCCGCTATTTCCAATCTACAGCTGTTGATCTCTATCCTGCGATATTAGCAGACGGTCACTTTGATGAGACATACTTCCCATCGTTAGGGGGAGATATGGAATGCTCCCATTCCGGTTTTAACGCCAGGAATTGACGTGGTGTGGCACTATGTCTCATTAAGATCCCGCACTACTCAAAGTGAGCAAATGTGCAACGCATTATCTACCTCCAGAAAGTCAAAGATTTGATGCTCAATGACTTTAATGATATTGCAAAAGTGACGAGATCGCACATAAATGCTGTGATATGCCGGTAAGGTTGGAACTCTCAGAATATGAGAGAATTTCATATGACCTGGTCCTAACACCGTTGGCACCATCCCTGATAGTGGGAAGGAAGCCGGCGATGACACCATCGTACGCTATGGTGTTGTCGGCGCCCGTGGTATTGCACCACAAAACAAGGGCGGAAAACGCAAAGATGGACTAGTAAGGGTCATAGCTTCGGTCTTGGCTCCTACCTAGATGAGCGGGAGACCATTATTCTCTGGAATCAAAACCAGAAAGAAGCGAGATGCGTAGGCACAAGTATTTCGCCCATCATCAAGAGATATTCTCTAAACATGTGTATCAACTAAGTTTCTGTAAGACGCTACAGACTCCCTTTGTTGATGTTAGAGAAGAATAGAAATCTCACAAATTGATCATATACAGCGCGCGCGCGTGTTTAATGGATTGAGCTCCCATAATTGATGATGTATTCGCTTATGCTCTTATTCCGTTGTAAAGTATCAATGATGAGCAACTTGACCGAAGTGGAAAGAATCAATACAGCCTGAACTAGACTTGTTATGTTGATCGTTGTTCGTAAGTGTAATGAGAAAGATGAAGTTATGCGATATATGCAGGACTTATGACACAAACATTGTCTCATTATCCTAGTATTGACTACGATGAGTTATATTCTCTCGTTATGGACATAATTGCTTTCCGCTACTTGATCAGTAGTAGTGTCCATGAAAACTGATTTGCAGCATATGATAGTGGTCATAGAATATCTGTAAAGGGATCTTGACGCAGATATGAGAGTGCCCGAGGGACTTTAAATGCCTCCAGACCACGGAGAGCTTATGTAATCATATTACGACGTTCGAGAGAACGTAGTACAATCGGTTGCAAGAACTCATACCCATATGTGTTCATATGAAAGCTAATTCTTGATTCTCTATTCCGTCTAAGTATAGATGATGAAGAGATTCAATGAGCAATAGATTCATATATGTAAGTGTTGTTGGGACACTATTGCTTTCATTATGACATGATTAACTATGCGCCTATGCATCGTCATTGGACTTGCATTGCTTATTTGACATGGGTTTAGTTCTACACTTAGTGAACCAACACAAATCCTTTCCACACCAACGCCGCCAGAAGCTCCAGCAACATCAACGTACGCCTTGGTGTAGTAGTCGACACTGGTAGCGTAGAGGATGCGTATGGTTCCGTCTCAGACCAAAATCAGTCCTTCATTGGTCAATTCCCCCATTCTTTTTGCGAAAGACATTGAATGTGAGAAATCAGAATCTGTCCAGTTTCGTAGGTCAACTTCAACGAGACCTACAAGACAGCTCGCTTAATGAAATATGGTGAAATTGGTACCGTTGGAAAGGTTTATGTGTCTACTTTCTAGGAAAACCAACCATTTTTTCATAACTATCATATTGAGTGAGTTATGGCCGTTTTAGCAAAGTAGGACAGTTCTGTCCGGAAATTTGCAAGTCAGTCAACTTCGACAGAGCATTGTGAACTGCTCCGATCAGATTAGGTTGTGAACCTTATGTCACTGGAAATCCACTGGTGTCTAATTTTCTGAACATTTTACGGTTTGCTGATACCTATTTTGACGAAGAAGTTATGGCCGTTTAAGTGAGTGAATGTCATTCTACCCGAGAATCTGATTTTCATTGCAAACTCTTGTTTTGAGTTGTTATGCAATCTTGTTTCCTAAGATCTAAGTTTGGCTAAGTATAGCATGTATGATCTAAGGATGTGTGGCTAGATTAATGATTAATCATTGGCCCAAGACTACGTTTGAGAAGCATGTAATGAACGTTGTATACGTTGTTCTTTGTACTCCATGATTATGGCACTAGTGAGGGGGAGTTGTTTCGTAGACTTCAGGAGGAGTCTACCTCACAAGATGCTATCAAATGTAAACGGTGCGTTGTGCTCTTTTTCCCTTCGATCAAGCTTTTGTTTTTACCCAAGAGGTTTTTATTTTACTTGACAAGGTTTTTACTGAGGTAACGATGTGTGCACCATGCAACCTAGGCATGCGACACAAGGGGGAGTGTTCCGGGAGAATTATTATTCTACCCTTGTGTGTGTCTTAGCCTAATAGGTTTCCTGTTATGAGATAGATTAGCATCTCCGTAATAGATTAGGACTCCGAATCCTACATGATTGTGATTTTGTAATGTCTATATATAGGCCCACATATCATTCAATAATACACAATTATTTCATCCTGAAACAAAACTCAGATTTTATATCTTTCAATTATTTGTGTAACCTTATGTTCGTTAGTTAGTTAGTTTAACTTGGTATATCTCAGTCATGGAACAAACAGACCTCCAAATATGATACTCGAGTCGTCTGACCATCACTTAATGACCCATTTCTTCTAATATTAAGAAAATTATATAGAATACGACATCTGTATTTCTTGTACAAAACATAGGTGAAAAGCATAGGGCAATTTATATGTAGAAGGCCAAACCCATATATTGTTACATGCTAGACGTACGGCAGCAGCTAGTTTACACAAAATTAAACATACAACAGGTACTAATTTGGTATTCAATCAGGATACCACACACAATTATCTATAAATTGAAAAGAGCTTAGGTAACTTATTTTGGCCGTCACTTATAACAACCGCATTGAAATTTGGATGCGACACATACTTACTTTAGCGTCAAATATATTCATCACCCACATTCGTACTACTTTCATATCCGCCAATCTTAGAAATGATCCATGACCAAAAAGAAGAGATCTTCGGGGTCCCAGGTTTCGGCCCTTCACTAGGAGGCGGTCTTTCGTAAGGATCGTCGGAATGTTGATTACCAAGGTTCATCCAACAATTGTTGCCGACGACTTTCTGTAGTAATGATTCTTCTGTCACTGAAGTATAAACATACAGATCGATTTGATTACTATCTTTGATCAATACGCAAGTTTAATTTGTCGCGCAGAATAAAAAGAAAGAAGAGCCAAGACATATATATATATATATATATATATATATATATATATATATAGATAATAGAAACAGCACTCGATTGCAACCAGTAATATATTCAATTATTCATATGCATGCATGCATGCATGCATAGAACTGATGGAAGGGTATTTACCTGTTAGGCTTGAAATAACCTGTTCCCAGTTTCCTGTTAGAGGCCTTGCTTGAGCAACACTAGTGGAGTAGCTCCCCAGGATTGCAGACACAACAATAAGAAGGCAGAGGCAGCTCGTGAATGAAGAAGTCATGTTATTAATCTGTATTCTGTAATAATGATATTCAAGACAAGTGCAATTAAGCTATTTATATATAGACAGCCATGGATCGTAAGCAATTGTTCATTAATCAAATCAACCAATCAAGGCTGTAGATATTATTAATGAGTAATTTTTACAGCTGTGGATCATGTTTCCAGTTTGGAAAAGTTCTCGATGGGGCATTAGAACATATATGCATATTCCATTATTCCTATTCGTGCATGCTTTACTAGGAATCTATATTCCTAATTTAATATGCATCTTCTAGAACAAATATTTATATTTTTCATATAATTATCATAGATCAATGTTATATAAAGACCTTAAGTCGTTGCGTTAAAAGCTTAGACTAATTACTAATAACATATATATAGTAGAACTACCAAAGTTTTGGCACTTTTGCGGTACAATTCAGTTGAAAAAGATTCTTCATAATTACTAATAACATATGGTGCTAAACCACGGAGTGTGTTGTAGTGGTTTCTGACCACGATAACTCTTTGACCAGGATTTAAACGTGGCATTGGTCAAGAGTTCGATCTTTGGCAGAGGCATATCACACCTCTTTGTTTCTAAATGGGCCTGAGTTGTGGTATTGAGGACATTACTGTGGCCATGACACCCGGTTTCTGAACATGGATTAGTCTCATGCCGAAAGAATTACATTCGGCCGTGGGGATACCCTAATGCCTGGTTTCTAGACTGGCTCATCCGTTTCGGTATGCAACGGTGTACTACCGTTGAGCATTATGGGGTTTTTCTCAGTTTAATTTGTCTTCGGGCCTTAAATAGAAAATATATTAGAACTGGAAATAAAAAAAAAATAACATATGGTGGCATGTACACACCTCTTTGCTTCTCCTACCCTCTTTTTGTTCTTTGACCGTTCCTTTTCCTATCCAGCGTGAGCAGCAAAGCTTCTTTCGGTTCTATTTCAAGCTTCACGCCCAGCGTGGTATTGGGTTGACGTTGACCCTCTTCTATGAAGTATTTATTATTATTCACCAAAAAGAAAAAACCAGAGTAAGCTTAAAGGGTTGAGGTTCTGAACCTAAGTAGCTGCAGGCCGATATTTAAGTTATCGTAATTAATTGGGTCATTAGTTAGCTAGTTTTTCGGATTCATAATATTATTAAAAAAAATATTTTATTAGGCAAGTTTAATTCTGGCGCGATAAAAAACTCTATGCAACTGAAAATCAAACTCGCATATTAATGTTGATTTCAATACTACGGATGACTTAGGACTTGTCATGAGTTCACAAATGAGAGAGAGAGAGATAGAGCTTCATCTCTTAATCTCTTTACCCGCCACTATCAGAGACCTTCCTTGAGCAACACTGAAAATTGCAAATACAACAATATTAAGGAAGAGACCTCGCATAGCGGAAGAGCTATTCATTTTGATATGAAGCTAGCTAAACTGTGCCTGCGACTTGAGCCAAATACAATCAAGTTATATGAGAGCTGAAATTTGCACTGCAAAATTTTACAATTCACATTTCAATTTTCATTTTTAATAGAATTTTTTTCAATAACAAGTGTTTTGTCTTTGAGAGATTCTATTCATATATCCTAAAACAACACTTAAACCTTTGACTTTTTCCAAGTTAGTGTTGGCTTTGTCAACATATACGAAATTACCAATATAGACACTACAACAAATACCCTCTTTGCAACGAATTGTATATGCAAGGACTTCAAATTCCTTACAATTGATGGGTTTATGCAAATAAAATTGCATTTCCTTGCATTTGACCCTTAGATTTTGCAAGGAATATGATATTTCGTTGTATTGTATTATAGCTCGAGTGGGACCGAAGGTGTTGGAGTAGTGGTTAGAGATGAGAATGACTTGGGTATCGCCGCATTAGCAAAACCAGTTAGGCATGCACACTTGGTTCTAAATATGGAAGCGGAGGCGTGTAGAGCTGGTTTATTTTTTGGGATTCGCCAAGAATAGTCGGATATTGATATTGAGACTAATTCAACCATTCTAATTCTTGCTCTGAATAGGGAGAGAAAAGATTATTCGGAGGTAAGTTCGGTTTGTTGATGATTGTAAAAGTTATTTATTGGCTTTTTCAGTCTGTCAGAGACATATCTACCGTGAAGCAAACGGTGTAGCTGATAGGTTAGCGTATCTTGCTTGCATGTCTCATATTGATACTGTTTAGATAGGGGAGACTCATGTTATCATTCAAAATGTTCTCTACGAGGATTTATCGGGTTCTGTTGATGTAGCACGGGGTTTAAGTTCTATGATGTCACCCCTTTGCAAAATTTATCTTCAGTCTTACTAAATAAATCCGGACGTGGGGATGAGCGTCCTCCAAACCTCTCTCAAAACAAAAAAAAAATGGACAAATTCCTTGCATATCCGCTTACTTTCCTTGCATCGAGTTTTCAACTATGTAGGGACCTCAATAAAAAAGCAAGGACTCTAATTAATTCCTTGCCTAATCCATGTGACCCTTATCTCGGGTTTCATTTCCGACCGCTTCCGGCGCACTTCCGCTTCGCTTCCGCTTCCGAAGCGCGAAGCGCGAAGCGCGAAGCGCAACTGCATGCAAACTTCCGTGCTTCTTAGCTTTTAAGTTTTAACCTTCGCCTTTCAGTTCGATCTCCTCCATATGAAGAACCAAACCCTAAAAATATCAAATACATAAGTTTGATCACATGGCACATTTGTATTTAGGAGCAGAGTCCTCGGCGGTCTCAGAAGGTCTAGGGGGAGACCGAAGGTTGAGATTTGAGAAGATAAAGATTTGGGTTTGGCGAAAGAGCTTGGTCCCTTGTGTGCCGAAGTCGAGGACATCTACGAGTAAGTGATCGATCTTCTTCTAATATTTGAGAAAGCCTTTCTCGATTTCCTTGGTTAACTGAAAACCCCAATTTCCTTTCTCTCTGACCGATCCACCAGTCCCTCTATCCCACGCAGTCACGTACAATTCGATTCGCCATTGCCGCCTGAGATTCCATTTTGCTTCCAATCCGAAGAGAAATGGCGGCCGGTCAGTATACGTATCAGCTCGAAGCTTACTTCCGGCAAGTGGATTTAGACGGAGACGACATGATTAGTGGCACTGAGGCCATCGCTTTCTTTTGGGGCACCAATTTGCCCAATCCAGTTTTTGTTAAGGTTCGTCATCTCTTGCCTCTCATCTTCCAATTTGATTTGTTTCTCTGCATTTGTTTATGTTAGTTTTTTTAGCATGAATATCGAACTATCTTTCTAGATTGTAAGTAGGGATAGTTAGTTAGAATTGTGTGTAGATTTTTGAATCGTTGGAGTTTAAGGTTGCAAATTGTATGAGTTGAAGAAATGGAAATTGATGCCTTATTTGGGATGCATAGCTAGTCAACCATAAATTGAAAGATACATAAAATAATTGGGTTCTTCTAAGTTCTAATTAATAAAACCTCAATGAACTCTAATTCAATCCGGCTTTGTAGTCCAATCAAGGTTTTGGGTCTTAGAATGACATAGATCTATACAAATTCCCATTAGCATGTAGGAAATTTATATATCTGTAACCTGAGATGAGATTCTCTTTATCTGATGCAAGTTCAAATTAAAGGATATGTTTCAGATGAAGCTAAATGGCTTAGTAGAAAAGAATTTTGTTCTGCCTGCTACTTACACGATTTGGACTCGGCTCATCATTCCCATATTGTTGCTTCAATTCTAACTGTGACATAAACACGATTAACAGAAGAAGCTACATTGTTTTATTGGTTTATTTTATGGTTTACGTTTGTGATAGTGGATGATGAGGATGTGGTTTGGTCTGGAGTGAATAGACAACTATTGAATTATCTGATTACGTGGAGAGATGTAGCAAGATCAATACTTTGCTTTGGTTTGAGCTCTCTCTTCTTATTGTCATCTTCCTTTACCAGAGGAGTTGATTTTAGGTGACTTCCCTCTTTCTCTTTCACTGTTTAATTTCAGGCTGTATGGTTTTTGAACAAGAAAAATATGGTTGCTTTCGTTAGTCAATATTGAAACTGTTGAAATGAATAGAAATTCTAATTCTTAAACTGGGTTTTAGGTTGTTGAGTAATTTTTTTGACTTAGCCTTTTACTCAAATTGAACGAACCCAATTTAGAGTTGGTTTTGTTTACTTTGTAAATGTGAGGTTTTGTTTGCCATTGCCACATCTGAACTCAACCTTTTGATTTTGCTCATTGTAATTGCATATTTGCACAATTATATAACAAGCACAAAGCCCGTGCACATAACTAAACAACATAACTGTAGATGGAGGGGGTGACTGGTTTGGTTTCAGAATTTGTAACAAAAAGCAAGCAGGAGCCATAAGCTAGCTCAACAAATTTGAACTGTTGTTGGTTATGCAGGTAGAATAAAGTGGCCCTAAGTTTTAATAAACAATGAAGTACTTCATTTTTTTAAAGTTCAGCCATGCAATCTTTAATTAGATTTGAATTCTAGCTTGCATATTTGTAACTGTGAATGACAAATGGGATCAATAGTAACATGTTTGCTTCTATGGGGTGGAACGGTGCTGATCCTATCTTGTATCTAATCACGGTCTTTATTGAAACAGACCAAATTTGAACAGAGGAACTTAAATCTTCTAGCATGCAGCATGTGCCTTTCATTCTTTCTCGTGCTCGATATGTCAGGGTTATGTAGCATACTAGTATATTCAACATTTCAACTAATGAACATAAGTTCTCCAAGATGATTTTGTGTCTTAATTGTTGTGTAATATCTTAATCCATGTTCCTATAAGGTTCATTTGTCAATGTATTTAGTAGTTACATATATATTTGAGTGTTAGGAAGCTAACCAGATTCTATTTATATTTCTTATGTAGTTCCGTTCCTTGGGGAACGTTTACTCTCAATTGAGTCGCTTCTGCATACATAGGTGATTTGGGTTTGCAGCATAGCTTATGAGGATCTGGTAAGTTAAATTCAAGCTTGCAGTTTGTCTGAACTTGGACCACAACATCTTGATCTGAATGACCATATTAATTGAGTTTGTTATGGTATATACTTGTAGGTTGATGGATTGGTTCTGTAAGTTGTATATTAAAGTACTGTGCCTTTCTTGCAATATATTGGGTCTTTTAAGTTGTATAATAAGTTGCTATGACCTAAATTAAACAGCACAAATTTACTTTATGTTTTGGTTTTCTTCTAGTATACACATTCTGATATTGAAGCAAGGAAATAGACACTTGAAGGCTAAAATCAAGAGAAGACTATGAGTTGGGATGACTTTCCCCAAGCCAGAAAACACTTACCGTAGGCTTCAGTTTCATATTGTTGCAGTCCCAAATTCAAGTATGTATGTAAATCACTATTTTCACTTTCAGCAAAATTATTTGATTAGCTCGAACTTTGGCAATATTTGTGATGCTAATCTTTTCTTATGATGTGTAATATAGAGCAAGACACAAGTTAGGAACTGCCACTGAATACCAAGGTGGCTAGGTGTTAATGTTTCCAGCAAAGTGACTCTTAATTCAAGGTTGCCTTTAAGAGAATTTACCAATTATAGTTTTGTGGTGCATTGTTTGTAAATGGAGTTGATTGGATATGAATAGGTACGTAACATCCCTATTGGTTGAAATTTGTCCATATATAGTCAAGTTTATTTATCAGTGTAGCTTTGCTTCAATTTTGTAGTAGTCTAATTAGAGTTCTCATAATTAGAAGTGCTATACAGTGCTAAATAAATTTTTTTTTGTTATCTCAAGTCTTTGACATAGATTAGATTTATGTGAAATTATTGTTTGTCATTGATGGGACGTGAGAGCGTCACACAATTAACCCTGTAAAATGTCATCGTTAGTATAGAATAAGCAGGTATCGTTCAGTACGGGAAATTGAAAGGAACTCTAATCTTTTAGTGTTAACAAATAATTGGGGGTTTGATATTGATTATTAATTACAAAAATCAAATTTAAATTACTATTTACATGATCGACTTCTCTGTACTAAATTAAACTCAATTCACCAATTCACCACATAATTACAAGTTTGGTTCTATTATGCATTTTAATTTATATGATTACATACTTTTAGACACTAATACAATTAGAGCCTTATGGGAACATCTAATCATGCAAAATTTCTATTGACGTTTAGGTTGATTTAGGGCCTCATCTAAATTGCATGTAATCAAGTTTAACAACACATAGAGTAGAAATCAAACAAGATTACATTTAAGCACTAAATCTTTGTTGGAGACATGTTTCACGTTGCGTCACTCACCATGGGGTACAAGTAAATTTTCAGAATTTCCCGCTTTAATTAACACAAACTGAACTTACTTAGGGCATGATTCAATTTGTGTCAATATAGATGATGAAGATAACACTCAAATACAATCTTAGGGACTGCATTCAAGTACTAAATTCGTATGCACATATCTAGAGCAAGTAAAAGAAGAGAAACACAACAATAAAAATACAAACTTCAATAATTATAAGAATATAGATTCGACATAGTCTCAAAACATATCAAATACAATCTGAAAATTTTAAAACAAATATAAAACTAATACTTCCACATAAACAACTTACAATATTCATAGACAAAGAATTGTAGATTAACACAAATAAACGAAGTCATAAAGATGAGTTGTGAGGATCACACGTTGTAGGAACCTTAGAGGTACGGGTGCAATATGTGAAACTCGGTGGAGATGATGATGGTTTTGGGGTGGATGACTTGGCTGATTTGTGAGGAAAGTTTATGGTGATGTTTTGTTAGAGTTTCAACTATTCAATGCTAAGAAGAAGTGATAATTTTATTAAAGAATGATGTGCTATTTATAGAAGAGTTTTGGCTCCTTGAATATTATAGCTTGAATTTTTTCTCTTCAATTTCTTTCACTTATTTTTGTCATTGGTGGGTGCAATCTCGTTTGATAAATTCATTATTTTTCTCATTTTTAGGTGTCTCATTCTTTCTCTCTTGCATTATTTTTTTTTTCTATTTATTTTTTTTCTTTTTCTTTCACTTATTTTTGTCATTGGTGAGTGCAATATCTTTTGATCAATCCCTTCTTCTTCTTTCCCTTTTTAGGTGTTTTATTCTTTCTTTATTTTCCTCATTTGCTTGACTTTTCATCTATTTTTTTCCTTCATTGTAGCTACACAATCTCATCTTTTAAAATATGAAAATAATAAAAGAGACAAGAAAAAAGACAAGATAATTCATATAAAAAAAATCAAGTAAATTACTAGAATATGAGAGTAAGATTAGGAAAGTTACGGAATAAACGTTTTAGTTCAAGTTGGACTTTCCTAAATAGTATGTTTTCTAGTCTAAAAATGACTCTTAATACAAATAGGATTCTCAATTTATCACAAATGTTATAGAAATGCCGATTAATGAAGACTTATAATTTAACTAGGTTTCCTAGTTACACAAGGAATCCTACTCTAAATATGACTCTCGACAATTTCTGTGTTTTTCAACCTGTTTTAGCATCAAAATGCAACCAACGCCACCATAGACTCCTAACTCGACTAAATGACTCAATACTACAACAATAAGAGCTAAGCAAAGTACAACTGGAGGCAAAAACATGTTAAGAACGTCGTACAAAGTGTTTTAATCAGTCATTGTGGAATTTTCCATATGTAATTGTAAGTTTGTAACTCTAAATTATAATGAAAAGATTATCATTTCTTTCAAGCCTCAAATTGAATTTATTCTTTGATAAGAAATTGATATAAATAATTTTCAAGAAAGCATGTTTAATTGCTAAAATGCCATTGCTTGTACTAAATGCAAGAATGATATGCAATAATTCTCCTTGCATATTAGTTAACCACAGTTAGTCTTAGGTTCGATATTCCTTGCATTCAAGATGATAGTTCCTTGCATTATATAGCACTCAAATGCAAGGTATTTGTGAGTCATTGCATTTGCTCTTTTACAAGGGCCTTTTTGCAATGACTTTAATGCAAGGAATGTCTCTTGCATTTGTGTTCATGCAAGGAATTTCTGGGTTTTTGCAAGGCAGCCATACCTTGTAAAAGACCATTTCTCTTGTACTGAGATAAGTATAAAAACATTAAAACAAAGAATTCAATATAATACATCTGATTTATTAATTTTTCTTACAATAATAATTTCAAACTGATATGAGCACTATGTGTGACGTTCTTAATATGTTTTAACCTCCATTTGTACTTTGTTTAGCCCTTATTATTGTAATATCGAGTCATTGAGTCATAGTAAGAGTTTTAGATGGTATTAGATGTGTTTTTGTGCTTAAACGAGTTAAAAGCGAAGAAATTGATTTAGAATCCTAGTTTGAGTAGGAATCCTTATAGGACTAGGAAACCTAGTTGGATTAGGAGTCTTAATCTTTTTACGCATTTTTGTTAATTTCGAGTCTTTCACTACGAATCCTTGTTAGACTAAGAAACGTATCATTTGGGAGAATACTACTTGAACTGAAACTTTTTTTTACGAAACTTTCCTAAATGAACTTTCATGTTCTAGTAAGTTTTTTTTTTTTACAAATTAGAAACTTTCCTAATCTAGCTAAGTTCATCTATTACATGTGTGTCTTTTTATGACAAGTTTATTTCGTGGATTATCTTGTATTTATTCTATTCTTTTTCTTATTTTCAGAATTAAATGAGAGATAAATAAGGAAGGAGTGCAGCCACAGGCCTGAGAGAGTGCACGACATGGAGTATTAACAGCAACAAATCATGCAACAATAAATTAAAGAGATAATTAAGAAGAAGATAGAGCAGCCGTGAGGAAGAATGAGAGAAGATTAAGAAAAGGGAGCCGTGCTACCTAAATGATAAGATAAAGAGATGCACAGCTAGATGAGATAATTATAGTCTTTGAAGAAGGAGCCGTGAGGAGTCAAGCTGAAACAAATATGAGAAGAGATAAGATGCAGCTAAGGGTTCTAATTTAAAGGAAGGATAATTGTGAAGCCATGCATGCAGACGTGAGGAGAAGTCAAAGATTTAGAGAAAATTAAGGAGTCGTGCAGCTTGAATGAAAGGAGAGAAGAGATAAGTCAAAACAGAAATTAAAAGAGAATAAAAGAAGAGATAGGCCGTGAGAGAAAGAAGGGGAGAGAGAGAGAAGACTAGTCCATGAAAATCCAAGAGAGTCACGGCAAGAGAAAATCAAAGATAATTAATAGGTAGGAAGGATAATTGTGAAGAAGCCATGCATGCAAGTCCCTTGAAGATGAAAGAGTTGTGAAAAATTCAAAGATAGAGGAAGAGATTATCTCCAGCCAATTAAGGAGTGAAGCTTTGCATTATCCATACAGCTGAGGAAACAACGTGAAGAGATAAGAGAGTCAGAAAAGATGCTGTGAGTCTTCAACCCAAGTCTATAACCGTGTAACCTATCACCCTCACTCTTCTATAAAATAGCCACGGCATAACATTCATTCACCATCACCTCTCATTTACAAAGCTAGGCCGAACCTCTGTCAAAATACATCCAGAAAATTCAAGCTACAAGCTTCATCCATCACCACCAAACCGTGCTATCCTTTCTCCTCCTTCATATCAAATTCATCTTTGCTGAATCCTTCAAGGTTTCTAATGTGTGATTCATCCATGGCTTGTATTTTTCTTTTTAGTTTTATGAACATTGCGATTTCAGTTTATGGATTATTAGATGTACTTTTCGGTTTTTATATGAACATATTTTTAGACTTATTTGGTTTTATGTTTTGATTGTATAAACTCATGATTGTGTATGTATGTCGTGTGTAGTAACTAGGGGCAGTAGGATTTCCGAATTATTATTTTTTGTTTTATTTGATTAATTCCTTGAACTTGTACATCTAAATCAATGCTTGAGGAAGCCACGGCCATGACTCTCCTCAGTTTGCGATTTCATTCACCAAAGTGATCTTTAATTGAGTTATGCGTTTCGTGTTTCAATTATTAGTACTTGTACAAGGCTGTGATAGTTCTAGGAATTTGTATGCTTAATCAAGATGAGTGACGCCATGCTTGTGTACATGTCTCCAATTTGACTTAATGTGCTGATGCGCTACTTTGTGTTTAACTAGTATGCTTAGTTATGTTGAACTCTTTTTAGTATATGTTTAGGATTGAACGCTACGTTGATTCTAAATAATTAAGAAGTCTTAACAATTAGATGAACTACTTCGGGCTCTAATTAGAATTAGAATTGAAATGGACTAAGAATGAATCGAAATACTTGTTGTCTATTAGTTATTTTATGCGTGTCATACATGTTCCATGAGTAGAATTCGTATTTTGATTATGTGATGAGTAGTAGATCAATTGTATATAAATAATTTAGAATTTATTTTAAGTAGTAGATTTATAATAAACATCAAATCTCCCAATAACATGATAAGTTTTGAGTCTCATTTGATTTTCCGAACGATCCATGCTTATTCTGTACTAACAATGATGTTGTACATGGTTTATTATAGACGTTCTAACCAACCATCTATCACAAATGAAGGAATATCTAGTTAAATTATGATATTATCGTTTCCAATAATTTACATATATTATCTCACTTTGTAGGCGTTTATTTTTAAAATTTTTAGTTTTTTATTCTTCTTGTTTATTATGATCTGCCCGTTTGTTGTTATGAATTGTATATAAATTTATTGTACAATGATTCTATTCAAGTTTTAGCGACTTGATATAGTTATAATATGTTTAATTTAATTGAATTATAATAGGTTTGAATGAATTTTTAAAGTAAAAAATATAATTTTATTGATTTTATTGGATTATGGGCATTTTGAGAAACTGAAGGTCCAAATAGCATTTTAATTGTTTGTCTAAATACCAATGTTAGAAGTATGCATATAAGCTCCATTGTCTTATTACGAAAATTTTATAAAAAAAATTAAAAGTGAATTGTAAAATTAAGAATTCAGATTGCACGACCTTCATCCAACTACAACTACGTATTATGGGAATCATGGGATTCTAGCTCTTTAATCAACTGGAGTTAGTTAGCTAGCTTACCCTAGCTGGTACATCACGTCTGCACTGCAGTCATAGTTGAATTCAACAGACCAAACTGGTGTGCTTGCTCAGCTCATTGCATGCATGTCAGCATGCGCTGGAGTTTCTCATCAGACATGTTTTCGTATTTACAGAGCCATTGGTCATCCGGTCGTCCCCCTTATATTACTAATATTAGTTATCCGACATTCCAACCTACCAGTGGTTTGGTATTTTTGATTCACTTCAATCTCAAAGTCCTGTCATTGTCATTCACTAACCTAATTGTATATACGAGCCGGCCCTGCGCATTATATGCGATTTTATTCTTGAGCGTACTTTATTGGAGAAGAAAAGGATATTCTTCAGTATTATCTTTTGTTGGATTGCTATGTTGTTTATTAATTAGAAAGTCACTCGTTATACAATATATCAAGGATTGGTTGGATAGGTTATTCGACTAAGTCGTCACATAGAGCACACAATATATATATAATCTAGTTACCCTATATATATAAAATAATTTTTTTAATCAAACGTCAATCATTTGTATTTCAGTAGGCAAGACTAAAATAACACACTTGAAAACCGACAAAAAGAACCACCTCTTCTGACTCAATAAACAAGTTATTCATAAGTAAAACTAGTTAACAACTAGCATTCACTTAGATAAAACTAACTAACAAAACCAAGATTCACTCATCTTTATATAGTCATGAAGCACAAAACAACATAATACAAATGATATAGAAGACATCAATAAATTTAACAGCCACATTATTGTATCATTGTGACGCGATTTAAATTATACCTTTCCGGCAGATGGAGTAAACTCCTATTTTGCCGACCTTGCAAACTGCATTGCCTCCTGAATCTGCAATCCAATTGCCTCCACTGTATTCCATTGCCGAGTCTGAACCATTTAAAGGCCTAAGAGCCCCCAACCCTAACATCTTGAGCCTAGTGTCACGAGCTTACTTCTTTCGCTATGCTACTCGTGCGGCCTTAGCAACTCCCTTATGCTAAGTCAGCCTTACTCGCAAACGCCCTGCTAGAACAATTGAAAGGCAAGAGAATATTTCGAAAGAGAACTTATATTGAAGAAGAGAACTTACAAGTTTACTTGATAGCTTGCTTGCTAGATTGCTTGATTGCTTGATGGAACAAATGAGAGGGGTGCCTTGCTATTTATAGGCCTCCTCATCCTACTTTACAAGTTCTAGATATTTCTAGGACTATGTACATTGTAGAGAATTCTAGAGAACTCTACTTAACTCTACACAAGTCTAAGATGATCCTTGAGTGTTCTAGAGAACTCTAGAGTGGTCTAGTTCTACTAGCCTCTCCAAGGTTCTAGAGAAATCCGGAAATGTCTCAAGGCTTCTTGAGACTTCCACCATCTTCTAGGATCTTCTATGACCTTCCAAGGAGTTCCGCCATATTCCGGATCCGTCTAGAATGCTCAAGGTAAAATTTGGCTTAACTTTGGCGGGATGTGACATTCTCCCCCACCAAATCCCGCGATGCCCTCATCGCGCTTCATTGTATCGCTGGATCATGTCCTTGAACTGCCAAAGCGTATCCTCGGACTCCCAGCTTGCTTCCGTATCGGGTAGATCTCTCCACTTGATGAGGTACTCTTTGTAACTTGGTACGCCTCGACGTCGAATGACCCGATCTGCGAGTACTTCATCGACTTCCTTGTTGAAGTTGGTGATTACCGCCGTTGGTGCCCGATGCGATATTCCCCTCGATGGGTCTTCCTCGTCCTCATTGTATGACTTCAACATACTCACGTGGAAGACCGGATGTATCTTTAACTTGGGCGGGAGGTTGAGCTTGTATGAAACTTTGCCGATGCGCTTGATAACTTCAAATGGCCCTTCATACCTGCGGATCAAGCCTTTGTGCACCTTCCTAAAGGCCTTGAACTGCTGCGGCAAGAGTTTCACAAGTACAAGGTCGCCTTCCTTGAACTCGACATGCCTCCTCTTCTTGTCCGCCCACTTCTTCATCCTCTTGGCAGCCTTGTGCAACGCCGCTCGAGCTAACTCCGCTTGCTCATGCCATGACTTGGCGAACTTGAATGCGGCTGGACTCTTCCCTTCATAGTGAGTGGCAAGGGATAGAGGGGTAGTAGGCTGCTGTCCCAAAACGATCTCAAAAGGACTCTTGTTGGTGGCCTCACTTTGCTGCAAGTTGTAGGAAAACTGCGCCACATCTAAAAGCTTGGCCCAATCCTTTTGATTGGCACTCACGTATTGCCGTAAGTATAGCTCCAAGAGAGCATTGACGCGCTCCATTTGACCGTCGCTTTGTGGATGGAAGCTTGTTGAAAAGTTCAAGTCTGACCCCAACATCTTGAACAGCTTCGTCCAAAATCTCCCCGTGAAGCGCGGGTCTCTGTCACTGACAATGTTCTTTGGAACTCCCCAAAGTTTGACTACATTGCGTAGGAATAGCCTTGCTGTCTCCTCCGCAGTGCAGTCGGCTGATGCGGCCATGAAGGTTGCATACTTGCTGAATCTGTCCACCACCACAATGATGCTTCCAAACCCTTCGGACTTCGGCAGGCAAGTGATGAAGTCCATAGAGACACTCTCCCATGGTCTCTCCGGTATGGGTAAGGGGTCAAGCAAGCCCCCCGGTTGCTGCTGGACTACTTTGTCTTGTTGGCAAACTAGACATGTCCTCACATACTCTTCGACCCCGTCTCGCATCCTAGGCCAATAATACATGGACTTTAACAAGGCAAGTGTGCGTTTCATACCTGGGTGGCCGACCCATTTGGAATCGTGGCATTCCTTGGTTAGCTCCCTTCGTAAGCTGCCCCACTTCGGTACGTAGATGCGGTGCCCTCTCGTATAGAGAAGGTCGTCGTCTAGCCAAAACCTCCGGGTTTTTCCTTCCTTCACTAAGGTGATGAGGCTTTGTGCTTGAGGGTCTACCCTTAGTCCCTCTTTGATCTTGCTTAGTAATGGGCTAGTGACTTGAGAGATGCTTGCAAACTCCACCTTGCGGCTTAGTGCATCCGCTACCACGTTCGCCTTCCCGGGCTTGTACTCCATGGTGTAGTCAAATTCCGCCAAGAATTCTTGCCACCTTGCTTGCTTCGGACTTAGCTTCTTTTGAGTTTGGAAGTAGCTTGTTGCTACATTGTCGGTCATGATCACGAACTTTGTCCCAAGCAAGTAATGTCTCCACACTCGAAGGCAATGGATGACGGCAGTCATCTCCTTCTCTTGCACGGTGTAGCGTCGCTCCGTGTCATTAAGCTTCCGACTCTCATAAGCAATTGGATGCCCCTCTTGCATGAGAACTCCACCGATGGCAAAGTCGGAAGCATCGGTGTGCACTTCGTATGGCTTGGAGTGATCCGGTAAGCTAAGTACAGGCTCCTCGCATATTGCCTTCTTCAAGTCTTCAAAGGCTTCTTGACACTCCGTTGTCCATTCCCATGCCTTGTTCTTCTTGAGAAGGTCGGTTAAAGGTGCAGCCCTCGCCGAGTATCCCTTGATAAAGCGGCGGTAATAGTTAACTAGCCCAAGAAAACATCTTAAGTTATGTACCTTGGTGGGTGGTTCCCATTCTTGGATGGAATGCACCTTGCAATCCTCCATCATAAGCTTGCCGTCCTTGATCTTGTGCCCCAAGAACGACACCTCCGGCTTCGCGAATGAGCATTTCTCCATCTTGATGTATAGCTGGTTTTCCCGCAAAACCTTAAGCACTTCCCGCAAATGCTGCACATGCTCCCGCATGGTCTTGCTATACACCACTATGTCGTCCAAGTAGACGACTACGAACCGATCAAGGTAGGGGTGGAATAACTTGTTCATCAAGGTACAAAATGTCGCCGGTGCATTAGTTAGACCGAAAGGCATGACCAAAAATTCATAAGATCCATACCTTGTGATGCATGCGGTCTTCGGCTCATCTCCCTCCGCAATGCGCACTTGATAGTACCCCGAACGAAGGTCTAACTTTGAGAAGTATCGTGCATGACCCAATTGATCAAAGAGATCGACAATGAGAGGGATAGGGTACTTGTTCTTTACCGTGATCTTGTTGAGCGCCCTATAGTCGATGCACATGCGTAGAGATCCATCCTTCTTCTTTTGGAATAATACCGGGGCACCGAACGGGGCTTTCGAAGGTCTAATGAATCCCGCATCTAAAAGCTCCTTCAATTGCCTCCTTAACTCCGCTAACTCTGGCGGCGCCATGCGGTATGCACCCATGGCGGGTGGTTTTGTCCCTGGTTCCAACTCGATCTCGTGGTCGATCTCTCTCCTTGGGGGTAGTCTCTTGGGCAGCTCCATGGGTGATACATCCTTGAATTCCTCAAGAACTGCAGCTACCTCCTTGGACATGTCATCTTGTGGCCTTGGCTCCTCGTCATCGAACTCACTAAGGATGGCCAAGTAGCTTTCCTCTTCCCTCTTGATGCCTTTCTTGAATTGCAATGCCGATAAGACCTTGATGTCTTGCTTTGCTCCTCGGGTTGTTGGCACCACACACGACCTCTCGCCATCCATAATGCATAAGCTATTGGCGAATGGCACCGGGAATGCCTTGACTTGATCATGGAACTCCAACCCCAAGACTACCTTATAGTCATCCATCGGCACTATCGAGAAGTCTAGGCTCCCACACCAAGCTCCCACGCTTGTCTTGACTCCTCGAGCTACTCCTTGTATTGGGCGGGCAGGTGAGTTTACCGCCTTAATGGAGCCTCCTCCATTTGTTGCCTTGAGTCCAAGCTTGCGTGCCTCCTCAATGGAAATGAAGTTGTGGGTTGCCCCCGTGTCGAGCATTGCCGTTGTTGGCTTCCCACCTATGGTGATGTCCGTGAAGAGTAAACCTTTGGCTTGTACCTTGGGTGTAGAGCGGATTGCATTAAGCACCTGCAAAGACCCCAAGTGTGCACCTCCATTGCCACCCTCGGCTTCACTCTCGCCTTGATGACTTCCTAAGAGCGCGCTTAGTGCTCTCCTTTGTGGGCAATGCCTAGCCCAATGCGGACCATCGTATAAGAAGCACTTGTTGTCGTTGGGCTTGTCCGAGCTCCGCATGTCCCTTGACTTGCCTTTATCCTTGAACCTTGCCGAGTAGCTCTCACGGCGGGGCTCCTCCTTGCGTTGGATCTTGTCTCCCCCACCTTTGGCATAGTTGCTCTTTTTCTCCTTTGGCTTGGTGGACTCTCTTGGACTTGAGAAGTCAACTAAGCCTTCGGCCACGGCTATGGCGGTAGCAAGGTCTTGCACTCCACGTCGCCTAAGCTCCGTCTTGGCCCATGATTGGAGACCATCCATGAAATTGAAGAGAGCATCCTTGTCGGATAGGTCAGGAATCTCAAGCACCAAGTTAGTGAATTCTCTAACATAATCACAAATTGGCCCGGTGTGCTTGAGCCTTCGCAAGCGAGCTCTTGCCTCATCCTCGGCATTCTCGGGATAAAATTGCTTCTTGAGCTCTTTAACAAAGTCACCAAAGGTAGAGATGGTGCACATACCTCTTTCGACATCTCCTCGCCTTCTCCTCCACCACAACATGGCGGTGTCGGTGAGATAAAGAGTCGCGGTCTTTATCTTGGCATCCTCCTCCATGATGCCTACGGCCCCAAAGTATTGATCTAGCCCCCATAAGAAGTTGTCTACTTCTCGAGCGTTGCGCATGCCTCCGAAGCTCTTTGGCTTTGGCACCTCGATCCGCTTGGCTTCTATGTTGCTGTTGGTGCTAGCCCCCGCGGCTAGTGCGCGCTTGCATAGGGCAAGATCTGCTTGCATTTCCTCCATGCGTGCAGAATCTGCCTGTATCTCCTCCATGCGTGCAAGCATGCTATTGTGCTCCCTTTCTTGCACTTCACGCATCCGGGCGAGTTCCCCCATGAACTCCTCGCGAACCTTGTCAATCTCTCCCCGCAAGGACTCCTCTAGCTTGAGCATCATGCCCTTGATCGCAGTGTGGATTGCGGCGTCTTCCGCCTCCAAGTCTTCCACCTGGGCTCCCATGCCACTCATGCTCTCTTCCACTTGAGCTAGTCGTGAGTCGATTGCAGCTAACATGTCCTTCACTCGTTCCTTCTTTGGAACCGTCGGGTTGACAAGTTCTTCATGACCCTTCTCTTGCGTGTCGTCGGAACCACTACCAACAGGATTGCCATTCTTTGCCATTGTGTCGAGCTAGCCTCTTGATCGAACTTCGGCTCTGATACCAACTGTCACGAGCTTACTTCTTTCGCTATGCTACTCGTGCGGCCTTAGCAACTCCCTTATGCTAAGTCAGCCTTACTCGCAAACGCCCTGCTAGAACAATTGAAAGGCAAGAGAATATTTCGAAAGAGAACTTATATTGAAGAAGAGAACTTACAAGTTTACTTGATAGCTTGCTTGTTAGATTGCTTGATTGCTTGATGGAACAAATGAGAGGGGTGCCTTACTATTTATAGGCCTCCTCATCCTACTTTACAAGTTCTAGATATTTCTAGGACTATGTACATTGTAGAGAATTCTAGAGAACTCTACTTAACTCTACACAAGTCTAAGATGATCCTTGAGTGTTCTAGAGAACTCTAGAGTGGTCTAGTTCTACTAGCCTCTCCAAGGTTCTAGAGAAATCCGGAAATGTCTCAAGGCTTCTTGAGACTTCCACCATCTTCTAGGATCTTCTATGACCTTCCAAGGAGTTCCGCCATATTCCGGATCCGTCTAGAATGCTCAAGGTAAAATTTGGCTTAACTTTGGCGGGATGTGACACTAGGCCCAACAAAACCAAGAGCTAGCAAATTGTCGTAGCCACCACACCGCCGCCAACATCACCAGTTGTCAGAACCAAAGAGAACTCCAAATCCAATCGACGAAAAATACAAGCCCATATGAGGCAAATAAGCCGTGGCTAAACCAACGACCATCGGAAGCTTTCGTCATCGTCTTTTGCCCAATTTTCCGGATGAAGATAGAGCCCACCAAGATCCAATTGAACCACGACAGAGCCAAGGACGCCATCCCTGGAACCAGAATCAGAGATCTATACCAGGAAACGTAGCCGACTCAAATCGATCCCAAATCATGTGAGTGACAGATCAAATCCAACCAGATCTCCTACCCTCACACACACCACCGCCTAGATGTTCATCGCCATGAGTGTCGGGGAGGAGGAAACTAGAAACACGGTTCCAATCCCCAATGGAAATATCACCACAACCCTCGTAGGCATGAGGGCACACCACACAAGAGAAAACCAAGAAGAACAGCAAGGTTGCACTTGCAATTTGAGCAATGAAAATGGCCAGATTTTGTCGAAGTTGAAAACCCTAGCAGAGAGGCGGCTAGGGAGAAAACCCGATAGCTTTAACAATTATATAACTATATTCATATAAATAAAATGATGATTAAACGTATTACAAAAAGTTTATACCGTGACAATTGCACAAATTTAGTTTGTAATTTACCAAGCCAAACGATCAATTTCAACGTATCTAGTGCAATATTTGCCAGGAGAAAGACATTATTATCCTCATTTCATTGACTCTCTCTCTCTCTCTCTCTCTCTCTCTCTCTCTCTCTCTCTCTCTCTCTCAACCAATCGCAGGTACCGAGTTCTCCCCCGAGTTGAAGTTGCAGCAAAGATGGAGGTGCATCGTGACCGTCTCTCAAGGAATAGACACATTTTTAGGATGTTTCATAGTAGTGCACAGCGAGGGGACTAAATTATTAATCACTGAACATTTTCGCTTACACATGTTTTTGCTCATGTTGTAGTACATACTGTATATATCTTTACCTTTTGTTTTTGTGTTTAAAACATTTTTGTTTGTTGTTTTAAACTTTGATCTTCATTCTTGAGCAGATCAATATAGAAAGCTATAACATCAATCAATATATGCCTCAAGAAATTAATCAAGCATACAATCAAATGTACATTTCTAAAATTTCTTCGTCTGAATAACTAGTAGGTACATGCATATAATCAAAACACAATCAAACATGCACGTACGTGGTTGAAGAAGTACAATGAATCATTTAAACACACTACAATTGAAAGTACATGTTCATGGAGGTGCTCTTGATGGAAATAACAGAGGATGAAAGGATGCTCGATTACTTGGGGCTTAATTTGTGTGCTTTAAATCCTCTCAGAACACTGAAGAAAACCTCATATCAGCAGGTGGCTGTTATTCTCATTGCAAAACATATAGAAAAACTAGGTTGCACTGATTACATATCTATGTAATACCGATATCTTCAAGTCTTCAAGCTGAAGATGTGCATGGAGCACTGCGAGTAACTTTTTTAAACAGATGATCAGTCATAGACGGTGGGGAATTGTGTGGTGCTGGTGCTGCTTTGGGTGGAGGTGGTGGTGACTTTGTGGTGTATCCGCTGTTTTCAGTAGTTCTTATAAAGAACTTACTGCAACTATCTACAGTACCAAGCAAAGAACACAAGCGACGCTCCGAAGAACTGAGGTCTGTATTTTTAATACTCACAGTTAGAAAAATATATAAAGGTAGGCAACATTTCCAACTCCGGTCGGTTTTTGGAGTATAGTACATCTCAGAAATCCACATATGGTTAGAGGCTCCCTAAGTTTACAAATTTCACACATGGTCTTATGCGTATATATGTCAACAATCCAGAACGTTTGCAATTTTAACGCATAATTCTGTTACTCTTGATCGAGTTTAATGAGCTTCTTATATAAAATAGTGAAAATTTACATTTTTCTCATCTTCCCAAAGATAATCCAATCAGAATGTCTTTTTTCCTCATTCTCACCTTAACACTGTGTACATAGTTAGGATCATTTGATTGAAAATGTGGTCGGAGGGAAAATCTATTTACACGATGCGAATCTTCCGGTTCAATTCAAAAGAAGTATACGATTATAACTGAAAAAAAAAAAAAACAAGTGAAGAACCAATTTCTTTTCATACATGCATGGACGCGTATGTATATGTAAAAGCAAGTTCCCAGCACTTGGATAAAAAAATATAAATCAAATAAGAGGGAGGAATGCAGTAAATTACCAGCTAAATGTCTTGCTTCAACGGAAACTGAACCAGAGAAAATTCCCTGAAATGTAATGACTGAAATCAAAATGGAACAGATAACGGTTCTGTTGAATGTGTTCGTCATAGTTTTTAATTTTCTTATATATAACTGTTGGGGATTCCAAACAAACTTGGATGTGCTTTGCTTGGTTTCTTCTGGATATATTTATAGTGATGCAGGCTTGCAGCAGTGGCATACTGACATTAATGGAGCAGGTGAATTCCCCAGCATCATACAAATCCACCATATATCTCATACATCGATCTCTCATTAAATTGTTCCCCTACATCTCAACATAGTACACCTGGTTTTTATATTCTTTACTAAACGTTACGCTTCGATCCTGCCCCTATATATGGAATATACGAGATTGAGTGAAATGGTAGTTGAAACTGATTATTTATCAATAAGTAAAGATGAAATGATGTCATGATTCTAACCAAACGCAGACGTATATATGATGATCAACATACAAACGTACATCCTTAGATTCTCACAGCAACCAGGAAGAAGAAATTAAACAATCTCACAAGAACAAGATAAGTGTTTTTCCTTAATCACTTAATGATTCTATACAAGATCAAATGGCCTATATAAGCTAATTAAAGTACATTGTCGATCGAATATTTTCCTTGATTTCCTCCGTGAATCACTGGCGTGATTCATGGAGTTAATCACGCTAACACTCTCCCTTAATTTGGCGCATATACATCAACTATGCCCAACTTGCTAAGTGAGTCATAAAATGCCTTCTTAGACACTCATTTTGTGAGCATATTGGCAAGTTGTTCTTCTGTAGGAACAAAAGGAAAACTAATGATCTTCGCGTCTAGTTTCTCCTTTATAAAGTGACGATCAACCTCCACATGTTTTGTACGATCATGTTGCACAGGATTCTGAGAAATATCAATAGCTGCCTTGTTGTCACAATACAGCTGCATAGCACACTCAAGCTTAATACCCAAATCTTGTAGCAAATTTCTAAGCCATAATAATTCACACACCCCCTGAGCCATACCTCTGTATTATGCTTCAGCACTAGATCGAGCTACCACTTTTTATTTCTTACTCTTCCATGTAACAAGATTACCCCCAACAAAGGTAAAGTACCCTGATGTGGATCTCCGATCTGTAATATTTCCAGCCCAATCTACATCTGTGAAGCCACAAACCTCAAGGATATTATTGTGATTAGAGAACATTACTCCTCTCCCTGGAGCTGACTTTAAGTACCTCAAAATCCTTACAACAGCATCCATGTGGTCCACACTGGGATTATGCATGAACTGACTCACTACACTTACTGCATACGCAACATCTGGTCTGGTATGTGATAAATAAATCAGGCGTCCAACTAGCCTCTGATAACGAGGTTTTTCAGTAGGTACTTGATCTGGATATTCTGCTAACCGATGGTTCTGCTCAATAGGAGTATCAATGGGAGTGCAATCCAGCATACCGGTCTCCGTTAGTAGATCAATGATGTACTTCCTCTAACACAGATAGATAACATCACTTCCCCTGGCTACCTCAATGCCCAAGAAGTACTTGAGTGTAGCTTTCATCTCAAATTCTGTAGCTAACTGTTTCTGTAATCTATCCACCTCAACAGTATCATTCCCAATAACTACCATATCATCAACATATATAATTAGGGTTGTTACATTTCCTTGTTGATGTCTGAGAAATAATGTGTGGTCTGAATTACTCTGTTTGTAGCCAATTTTCCTCATGAATTGTGAGAATCTTCCAAACCAAGCACGAGGTGAATGTTTAAGACCATACATAGACTTTTTCAATCTGCATACAAAGTTACTTGGAGAAGCAGACGTATATCCAGGCGGAAGATCCATGTACACTTCTTCTGTAAGTTCTCCATGGAGGAATGCATTCTTAACATCAAACTGTCTAAGTGGCCAATTTAAGTTAGCAGCACAAGAGAGCAATACCCGAATAGTGTTTATCTTTGCAATAGGTGCAAATGTCTCATCATAGTCTATGCCATATGTATGTGTAAACCCCTTTGTTACTAGGCGTGCTTTATACCGGCTCACTGACCTATCTGACCTATCTGGATTATGCTTCACTGTAAACACCCAACGACATTCCACAGTCTTCTTGCCATGTGGTGGAGATACAAGCTCCCAAGTATTGTTCTTTTGTAATGCTTCCATTGCTTTCCTCCATTTTTGGATCTCCAATGCATCATGTACTTTGTTAGGCACTGATACAATAGATATTTGATTCACAAATGATTCATATGACTTAGACAATCTTTTGGTAGACATAAAATTTGCCACATGATACTTAGCTTTAGCCTGAAGGGTATGTTCATATTTTTTTGTTGGCTGACCCCGAGTAGACCTATTTGGCAAGACATATTCTCTACTATTAGACTTACTAGTATTAGCCATAATATAATGACTAACCTCAGATGGGTGATCTTCCCTACCAGGAGAGCATTGGTCAGGTGTAATAGCAGTAGGAGAGACATGAGGGGCAGTTGTGTTGTCATCTTCTGGTACCTGAATCTCTGAAGCGATGACACCAGAATCATCCGGTGGTGCTTGTGTAGCTGACATATTGGTAATCTCAATCGAACTTGTCACCATATCTACTGACGTATTTGTCTCCCCCTTTCCATGATACTACTCTTCAAAATACGAATTCTCCCCCTGAAGAGCAGTATCAGAAGAGGAAAAATAGCTCATGTCCTCAAAGAAAGTAACATCCATAGAGACATAGTACTTCCTAGTAGGTGGATTATAGCACCGGTACCCTTTCTGATGTCCTCCATACCCAACAAATACACATTTAACGGCCCGGGCATCCAACTTAGACCTCTGGTGTTTTAAAAGATGGACAAAAGCAACACAACCGAAAACACGGGCATGAAGATTATGAAAAGAGGGTAAGGAGACATGAGATGCAAGCACCTCATACGGAACCTTTCCCTGAAGGACATGAGAGGGAAGACGATTAATGAGGTAGGCAGAAGTTATGACATCATCACCCCAAAGGGAGGGAGGCATATGGGCACTAAAAAGAAGACACCGAGCCATATCAAGTAAATGACGGTTTTTCCTTTCAGAAACTCCATTTTGCTCAGGTGTGTAAGGACACGTTGTTTGATGAACAATTCCGTGTGTGGTAAAGAACTCCTGAAAGACATAGTTCACATATTCCCCCCCCCATTATCAGAATGAAGAACTTTAACTGTGGCATTATATTGTGTTTGGACAGTGTTATAGAAGGCTTGAAAAGCTGGAAAAACCTCATTTTTAGTTTTGAGAAGAACAATCCATGAAAGACGGGTGTAATCATCAATGAATGAGACATAATACCGCATCCCTGACACAGTAGATTCTTTGGAAGGTCCCCAAACATCAGAATGAATTAATTCAAAAGGAAGAGTACTTTTATTAGAAGTACTAGGAGAATAAGTAGACCGATGACTCTTGCCCAAAACACATGTCTCACAACTTAAAGAAAACTTATCCACACTAAAAAACAAAGTATGCATGAATTTTTTCATAATACTAAAAGATGGATGCCCTAAGCGACGATGTCATAACCAAACTTCACTTAGCTTGTCAGAAGTGGAGATTAAAGCGGTCTGAGACTGTGCTCTTGGTTTCTCCCCCGCATATGTCTGATCCAGATGAAACAACCTGCCCCTCAGATACCCCCGACCAATGAACTCCCCGGTGAGAAGATCCTGAAATATCACATACATAGGAAAAAATGTCACAGAACACTTAGCGTCAGCGTTCAATTGTGGGATAGATATCAAATGATGAGATAAAGCAGGTACATATAGCACATTGTGTAGCTCTATTGTGGGAGTAATACGAACTGACCCTTTCCCTAATACGGGGAATGCCTCACCATTATCATTAGTAACATAGGGTACTGGTGGAGGAGACAACACGGTAAAATAAGATTTTTCATAAGTCATATGATCAAACGCACTAGAATCAATAATCCATGTATCAAAACCAACAAAGGTAGAAATATTTAAAGCCATACCAATTTTTCCACGACCAACTATGGATGCGGTAGGTACTGCCCCTCCTGCTGTATGATGATCATGTCCAACCACACCATAGATATCGGGATCTTGGACGATTTGAATAGCTGCTTTTGCTGATGGACGATAATTTGGCTTCTTAGACCGAATGTGTAGATACAGCTTCCAACAGGTCGCACGAGCATGGGTAGTATTATGACGATAAGAGCAGGAACGGCGGGGCTGATTCCCGAAGCCTGGTGGTGGTCCTTGCTGATGAAGTGGAGCTGAAGGAGCCTGCTGAAGGGGTGATGCAAGAAATCTAGCACGAACAGTTAGGCTATAAACTTCAACTTGTGTCTGATGAAGACTCTCCTGATGAGATTCATCCTTCCGGATATATGTGAAAGGTGTAATGAGGCTAGGGGGTTCGGTCTGTCCGAGTAATTACCCTATCGCACTGTTATGCTTGACATCAAGTCCTTTCAGAAAATGGTGAACTCGCTCAAGCTCCTTCTCACGTTGGTACCAAACAATATCCTTCTGATTCTTGATCATGCAAGGACGTTTCATATCAATCTCAACCCAAATATTTTTTTTGTTTGGTGAAATATTGCGCAACCGGTTGCCCATCTTGTTTCATTGCCAAAACGGTGCAGATTAACTCATGAACCTGTATGAAATCAGAGTCATTAGTGTATAAACCTTCAAGTGTTTGCCATATTGCCTGCGCAGTGTCACATGACTCCACCATATCAACTATCTCTTCATTCATAGCTTTCCACAAGATGGACATCACAAGACCATCATCGTCGTCCCACTTAGTGTAGGCAACAATATCATCTGCACTAGGCGCCTTAGTTACACCGGTTACATGCCCCATTTTGTGCATGACTCGAAGATGTGCCGCCATAATTCGCTTCCATTTTCGGAAATTGGTCCCATTAAGTTAGTTCCCCCAAAGGACCCATTGTCAGAACTCTTGACAGATACTTCAAATTTTGGAACATCAGCTTCGTCTCCAGAACCCATTGAAAAGTAAAAAACTGATAAAAATCTGTCTTGGGTGCACGTGCATTGTCGGTGAACTTAAACTGACAACAAAGACCACCAATTTGGACCGGATCGGGCTTGGGTCGGATCTTGGACCGGGTCGGGTCGGATCCGGGTCAAATATGGGCCGGGTTGGGTCGAATATGGGCCGGGACGGGTCGAATATGAGCTGGTCGGATCCGGAGCACGGTGATTTTTTGAAATTTGTTGGCAGCGGCGAATGCGGCGGCGCTGGTGGAGAGGAGGAGAACTTGTTTGATGCGGCGGCGAGCTCGATGCGGCGGTGGAGAGCTTTACGGCGGTGGAGAGCTTTGCGATGGTGGAGAGCTTTGCAGCGGCAGACAAAAGGATGCGGTGGCCGACGTTCGTCGAGGAGCGCAAAGGCGGCGATGCAGGAGCGTCGCCGGAGAGGAGCATGTCGTCGGTGAGTGAGCTCGGCGATGCAGGAGCGTTCGTCGGCGAGTGAGCTCGGTGATACCGAGTGAGCCGAGTCGGGTATTCCAACTGAGTGTCGCGGTACGTCGAAGCGAGGGCGTACAGTGGGACAAAGGCGTCGATGCAGGAGCGTCGCCGGAGAGGAGTGCGTCGTCGGCGTGTGAGCTTGGTGGGCCGAGTGAGAGTCGTGTATTCCGACTTAGTGCAGCGGTTACTCGAGGGAGCATCACAGCCGGCTGGCCCGTGTGCTTGGTTCTGCTGGCCCTATGACGTTGCCGAAGGGGTGACAGCGAGAATATGAAAAACAATCACGCCAGAAGATGGCAACGAGAGTAGATATCGAGCTTGCACAAACACGCAAGAAATGAAAAACAAAAAACCCAGAAAGAAACAGAGCAAGGCTCTGATACCAACAAGAACAAGATAAGTGTTTTTCCTTAATCACTTAATGATTTTATACAAGATCAAATGACATATATAAGCTAATTAAAGTACATTATCGATCGAATATTTTCCTTAAGTTCCTCCGTGAATCACGCCCGTGATTCACGGAGTTAATCGCGCTAACAATCTCAACATCATAGGAGCCAAACAGAAACTTATGAAGCACACGACCTACTCCCTTAGGTCTCATTTATTTAATTAATCTTCCTTTCTTAGCACCAACTGAGTGCATGTCATATCAGTGATATCACTCATATGATTCATCTCGTCTGTTATTCTGGTGACCGGCCTGCAGATCGTCTCGCTTCGTAGAAGGCGAACTATATATACGTACATCGGTACATATGCTGAACCATTTTAGAGTACGTACGTACAACTTCACAGCCATTTTTATATATTGCAGTGCTGGTTTTCAGTCAATGGGATACAGATTTTCTGAATAATATGCCATAATCGAGGTAGAAGTGGAGGTGCATGCATGTAAAAGCTAGGCAATCATAATGAAGATTACTGTAGATATAATCACGGGAAAACAAAAAATTGTTGAAAATAATTTAAACTGCGTAGTTGTCTTTTAATTTGCTTCACTGAAAGTCTAACAAGCAGTGAAAGGTCTCCATATTGTTATGCAGACTTTACCTAGCTAAGGGAAAAACCCGCCTTGCTGCTGCCACAAGTTTCCTTCAGGGAGGCAGGCTCGTCGGCTTGGCGACTCTGCTATTAACTAAATGGTAAATTCCTCCTATAGTATTAGATGTTTGGCTACTTAGATAATTTAGTATCTGATGTATGAAATTGACAATTTAGTACTTAAAGTTCTCAAATCTAGGTCATTTTGGAACTTATGTCTCCTTTGACAATATTTGCAGGGTTATTTCCGTCATCCTAGCTCTATTTTACTTCATTTTTTCATTTACCTCTAAATTGCCTCTAAATTATCACCAAAAATTTGATAACTCATCCACTTAGTATTTATGATGATTTACGTATATAAGTTTTAATAATGTAGCTATCAATCTAAATTAATTTTAGTTATTAAAAAAATATGTTTTTGAATAAAAAATTAAAATTGCATAAAGGAAATTTATTTCCTTTGCGGAAAATAATTAGCATGCTATAAGTATATTAATGAAAAAATTATTAACGATATATGCGAAGTAGATGCTAAGTGGAGTAGATATATCAATTTAATTATCTCTAAAGAGATGTAATTTTATAAGAAGAAATGAAGAAAAATATGATCAAAATTGATAGGAGTACCAAAATGGCTTACAAATGAGAACTTCAGGTACCAAATTGTCCGTTTTCATACATCAGGTACTAAATTGTCCAAGTAACTATGCATCAGGTACCATATGAGAAATTATCCATTCTGGTTTGAGTTGTGAACCTGAAATCTACGTATGCACTCGGAAGTTATGCATGTATGCCATCAAATTCAAGATAATCGATTATCTTTTATATTTAATTTTTCTTAAATATATTTTTTGAGATGTGATGAGTAAGGTATATTGCCGAACTGGTAATTCAATAGTAGGTTTCGTTCATTGTTTAGTAGTTTTTCGGTTGAAACTTTTAGAGATTGATATTTGTACAATTGTACATTAATTAGTTATTAGGACTTAGGAGCTGAAAGGTCAAGAAGAAAAAGTTTGATCGAGAAGTGAGTTAAATTAAGAAAATCTGCACCATTGAATAAATAAGGATGTATTTAGCCACTATTTGTGTGTGTACGTAAAAATCCTTTGGTCATATATTATTCTTATAAGGAAATGCTTTTCTCGTTTTTGATTGTGGAAGACTTAATCAAACGATAAACTTGCTCGTGGAGATCTCGATTACCATGCATGTGTGGAAGATATGAAGGCGTTCATTTTTGTACAAAGAAGCCGGTTACCAATCGCGTTGTACTCGTGTTGAGCTGTATTCGTTAATTATTATATTGTTCGATCAGTTTATTTGCAAAATGACGACAAAGTTTCATTTCAAGGTGCCACTGAGTTGCTCTTACGCTACACAATATATAAAGCTACCGTTACATACGAAAAAATGAAATCTAACGAATAGAAGAAGAAAGACATATGCCATCCGCCATCAACAATATTTTGTTGATATGATGCACGATTCAAACTAGACCTAAAATTCTTGGCCGAGAGAAGCACTAAGATGAGGAACCTACAGGTCCTCATCAAAATTATTTCGGAGACTTGGAATTGCGCCCCCCTATCCCCCATCATTCTTCCAATGAACTTCTGTCTGATCGATTCTTGAACATTAATTCAATCTGAAGCTATGTACGGACTTGGTGGGGCTATCTCGAATAGGACATCATCTGAAATTGGTTTTGTCGGAGTATTAGGTTTCGGAGGTGGCGGTGGTGAACGTTTTGGGGCATAATCATTATCTTTGTACTTCAGAAACCAGGTCCTTTGTAACCCTGCATACACTGAAAATATAGATAATTTAGTACTTATGTGATTCCTAGAAGATAAACACTCATATACTGAAACCAGGTCCTTTGATCCGTTGACATATAAGCAGTTTATAGTTTTAACCAACAAAAATATTCATAAGATTTAAGGGAATGGGATCCCCTTTGGTATCAAGTGGTACGTACCGGTACCACACCCGTGTTGACCTGCTACAGAAAATTAATTATGTGTAAAGGAATTTTAAATATATTTGTGCCGAAACATATATTGGCTGATCATCAATTTACCGATCAGTAACAGTCTCCCTAAGTCGTACCACAGATAAAAACTAGGTATGAGTGTATGACAGTACGTGAAAGATGCGGCACTCAACTTTATAAGACTAGGGTTTGCAATGCAGTCTGCTTGTTAGTTGTGAAGTTCAGGAGGATATATATAACTAGAGATTAAGAATTAGATCTATCTGCAGAAAGAGGCCTGATAAGGGCTGAAGTAGTTAGGCCCCGCTGGGTTATAGATTCATATACAATCAGGAACTAATTGCATGCGCAGAAGCTTCAAACCCAGCTAATTAACGAGAAAAACCAGCAAGCTACATACCTCTTGAAGTAGTTAGTTCAGCTAAAGCAGTAGTACCCAAAGAGATCTGGAAAGAGCTAATCATAAGAACAATGAGAATTATGGGTTTGAGGATGACCATCTTCATCTTCTTCTTCTTTGGCATGCTAGCTACTGGACTCAGTAGACATATTTATATATATACCAATTAGACAGTTACATATTATATCACTCTCAACGGCACGTGCTTAACCTGCTCCATTATATTTACAGCAAGGGATGGATAGGTAAACAACACTTGCCATCTACAAGCTGGTATATGCTGCATGCAGGTCCCCCTCACATGAATAATTATTTCACTAATTTTTAAATTATTATATAGTTATTGGGAGTTTCCTTAATTTAAGTTGTGAATATCTGTGTTGCGACGATTCGTGTAATTTTAATTTGTACCATCTTTTAATTGATTTTACATGTAGTAGGAACAAGCAGGAACGTACCAACCTAGAGAAACAACAAGCTGGTATCTGGAATCTTGCTTAGTCGAACAACGTTGCTAATTGAAATTAAAAACCTACTGTGCGTTTATTTAATACAGAGTTTTCTCAATTTTGCCGGATTTTTCATGCATGGTGAAAGTAATTAAGCTTGGATTTCAATCATTTCATATGTGAAGCATGCATGAAGTTACGCTATGAGGGCTTCTTCGATCATCCTTCCTTAAGCTGATGATTGGGGATAGGGGTGGACACGGACACCCGAAATTCGAAAAAAATCATATCCGAATTCAAACCGAATCCGAAAAAATCGAAAAAAAAAAAATCGAACCGAAAATTAAAAAATCGAACCGAACCGATTATGTTTGGGTTGAGTTTTGGGTTTAGTCCCTCATAAACCGAATAAAACTGAACCGGCCCAAATAACTCGAAGTCAACGGTCAACGTCATCGTTTGATATATGTTTACTTTTATTATTTAAAAAAAAAGTAAAACTAAAGCAACATAAACTTAATTGATTTAATCAATCTTGCGGTCTCTCTCATATCTCAGACAAAAAAAACTTATGATCCTCTTTCTTTCTAAATCCTCACTCCTTAGTTTAGCACTATAGTAAAAGTTCACTTCATTCTGCAAAACTAGTCCATATAACTCCTCCCTCCTCTCTATTCCTTCGATCTCCATTTTCCGTCGCTTCTTTCTGTACCGTCACTCTAAAAATTGAATTCTCTAATCAATGATTCTATTAATGTTCCATATTCTCAGCGAATAAGTATCAATAACGGCTCACATGAGACATTAGTGGACACTTAGGTGATTGCCAACTTTTACAGGCCGGGCCTTGCGGGCTTGTATTAGAAAAAAATATATAATACTCTCATTTAAGGGTTTGAAACAATAAAATTATAAAACATCCTAAAAAAGTCACAAATAAATTTTAATTTTAAAATATTGTCGATCGACACCAATAGATGTGATAGATATATATATATATATATATTTAGGGATCTTGTAAAAATTTCATCCGTTTTGAACATGATTTGATCGTCCGTACCTACGGATAACAAAAAAAGAAGCGTTTTGACATATTGAAACCCCATTGACCGGGGCTTTGCCAAATAGATTTCTTCAGTGCGACTGCGCACGATATGTAACAAAAATGAGGTGATTTCAGATATGCAAACGGCTTTCGGCGTTCGAATATTTGTAATAGGTCCTCCCTCAGGACATATTAGTGGTGTTTTCGATTTACCGAAAATTCCGACTGTCAAAAAAGGTCTGAATTGGATGGAATTTTTATAGGGTCACTAAATATATATACCGATTACATCGGATGGTGTCGATCGATCCCTAGAAGTTTCCTTCATATAGTCGCTTCATAATGCGATGTTTTATTTTAAACCTAATATAAAGGTTATGATACATTAGTTGACACTTAGGCGATCGCCGACTCTAATTCGAAATATGGTCGATCGACACCAGCAGATGTGATCAGTATATATATTTAGGGACCCCGTAAAAATTTCGTCCGTTTTGGACATGGTTTGACCGTTCGTACCAACGGTTAACTAACAAAGAGGCGTTTTAACATATTGAAACTCCATTGACCGGGGCTTTTCCAAATAGATTTCTTCAGTGCGACCGCGCACGATATGTAATAAAAATTAGGTGATTTCAGATATGCAAACGGCTTTCGGCGTTCGCATATTTGTAATAGGTCGTCCCTTATGACATATTAGTGGTGTTTTCGATTTACTGAAAATTCCGACGGTCAAACGAGGTCCAAATTAGATGAAATTTTTATAGGGTCACTAAATATATATACCGATCACATCGCCTGGTGTCGATCAATCCCTAGAAGTTTCATTCATATAGTCGCTTCATAATGCGATAGTTTTATTATAAACATATTATAAAGGTTATGATACATTAGTGGACACTTCGACGATTGATAACTCCAGTTCGAAATATGATCGATCGACACTAGCAGATGTGATAAGTATATATATTTAGGAAACCCGTAAAAATTTCGTCCGTTTTGGATATTGATTGACCGTCCGTACCTATGGTCAACAAAAAAAATGTGTTTTGACATATTAAAATCCTAATTAACCGGGGCTTTACCAAATGAGTTTTTTTTGTCCGACCGCACACAATCGGTGACAAAAATTAGGTGATTTCATATATGCAAACGGCTTTTGGTGTTCGCATTTTGGTAATGTGTCTTTCCTTATGACATATTAGTATTGTTTTTGGGTAAAAGCTCATCAGGCTTGCGGGCCTCCACGAGCTTTTCGGATACGCGGGCTAAATGATGAGACATAAGTCAATTAGGTATGAAATAATCATTAGATCATTAGTTTTTCATCTTTATGTTAAATTTTGTAATTTTAAAATTAATATATAATATTACGTATTTTATATACGAGTAAAACTGAAAAAAAAAATTTTAACCGAACCGAACCATACAGATTTAGTTAGATTGTGGGTCACAATCTCTAAAATAAAAAAATCGAACCGAACTGAACCGAATTTAAAATTTAAATTAGGTTATGAATTTTGTCCAAAACCGAACCGGATGGATTGTGTCCACCCCTACTTGGGGATCTATCCTCAGGTTGCACCACACAACGCAAAGCTAAAGGCATGCAGAAATATAGAACGACATGATGATATAATTGAGCCTCATGCTCGTAGCGCCATGCAACAAGTAAAACCTGTCATATCGTCTGAAAAAAACATCTTTATTTTTGTAGATCCATTCGTAGCTGTCATCATATAATAATTTCTCTTAGTCACTACGTAAAAGCACAAACTATACGAATACATATACATATACGTAGCCAATAAGTGTCATTTATTAAGATACTAGCATACACGTTGAAATATACATACATGAAAATTACAATGATGATGCTGCACGTATCTGCAGTGATATACAGTATAATCATCTGATGCACCAGAGCTTAAATCAGAAGTAGTTACTACGAAGTTTGGACAAAAGTTGTGCTATGATGAGTGTGACTTGCGAGCCCTATATATATCTTAGCAATTATTTTCAATTGGTGTGAAGCTTAAATACATGCAATTCAAGCGGAAGCCATGTATGGACTTGGAGGAGCTCTATCGGATAGGAGATCTATTGAAATTGGTACTGGTGTTGGTCCAGATTTCGGAGGTGGTGGTGGTGAAGGTTTTGGAGCATAGTCATCATCTCTGTACTTCATACTCTAGATAAAAATATGAATAAACTTAATCAGTTGTGTGATTATCGAAAGCTAATGCTAAATCCAGAAGTATATATAATGACCAGATATATAACAATTAGTGATTTTATCCAAAGCATATATAATTGTAACACTGGACCAGAAAATTATATATAGTTTACCGATGCAGTTTGGGTTATGAAATGCAACTAAGCACATGCTGTCAAAGCTAGTAGCATGTGTTTTAGGACAAGATGAATCTCGATGTGGAAATCTTTGAAAGATGCTTACAAGATAAACATGATATTCATTCAATAACTGAGGGGCATAATATACATGCAAGAAGGAATTATGAAGAGCTTTCCGAATCCCTCTGAGCAGCTTAAAGGTCCATTACATAGAGGAAAACCACCCTGCATGCATGTACGCGTGATCGACTGACCTTGTGAGTTTCTCCTTGATTCGACCAAATTAGCACCCCAGGAAATTTGTAAAGAGCTGATCAGAACAATGATGAATATGTTTTTGAGCATTGCCATCTTCATCTTCTTTGGCATAATACTGGCAGGACTGATCACCAGGAATATATATATATATATATATATATATATATATATATATATATATATATATTATACGTTCATGTAGTCATGGTTTTGTTTTATATGATCGTCTAATATAAATTGTGATTGACTTTACATAAATATAGTAAATGCTTATAAAGACAGCAAGTCTGGAATCTTAATTTCTTTATATGTGCCTGCGATTCCAGGCATGTGACTAATATTCAACAGTGTTTGGTTGTTCGATCTTGTTAACATTTGTTTTACTACCTTCTCCCTATAATTTTAAAATATATAGGAGCCTAGGGCAGAATACATGTTTATTTAAAAAATTACTTAGGGGTACTATATCGTATTTAAATTAATTAAAAACTTATTTTTCATATTTCTTATACAAATTAGGACATAAACTCAAGTACAAAAAATAAGTAAAATAAAACTGATTAATTAATTAATGTAAAAATATCCAAAATACCCTTATTTTCGTGAAAATTACCAAATGTTACTCCTAAATCTAACAAATTTATCTCTTCTCATTTTTTAGTTTTTTTTTTCTGGTAAATTTAAGTTTTCCGGCCAAACCACCTGAAATTTGAAGGTGAGCCAATATATAAAGTTGTTCCTTACGTCATGGGCTTTCATTTAAGTATCATATTGCATATGTTTTGAATTCGAATTTTGCCTACTAAAAACCATAGCAGCAGTTAGTTTCTCAGTTGACAGTAGCAGCTAGATTTATAGTTGACAGTAACATGTATATTCCAAGTCGACAGTAGCAGTTAGATTTATAGTTGACAGTAGCATGTACCTTCCAAGTCGATAGTAGCAGGTGTTTTCCAAGTCGATAGTAGCAGCTGGTTTTTAACTCGACAATAGCAGTTAGTTTTTATAGTCGATAGTAGCAATTACTTATTATAGTTGACAGTAACAGTTAGTTTTTATAGTCGATAGTAACAATTAGTTTTTATAGTCGACAGTAGCAGGTAGTTTTTATAATTGACAGTAGCAGATAACCTCTCCATTGATGGTAACAAACACTATTAGTCAAAGAGGGGTAAAAAAGTAAAATATTTTTATGACATGTGGTAATTTGCCATCATTTAGTCCTTATTTGTAAATTTTTGTCCTTATTTGTTCTATCAAATTAAGTAGTGAGTAATTTGTAAACTAAATTGTTGTCTGGTATTTTTGAGTAGTTTGTTAATGTTTATTTGCATTTCGATCAACTTGAGGTCTTAGGCGGTTTATTTTCTATTTTAGAAATTAGGTTGTTAATTAAATTACTTTCATATATGCTTGAGGCTTGTTAATAGCCTCGTTAATTATCAATAAAGGTACCGGTCATATTGCTTGCAGCCCACATGCCTGATTTACTTTGCATAAGCACAACATATGATGTAATTAACCATCCTTATGGCCATTATTTAACAATACAATTTTGTGGGTTTAAAAAAATGCAGAGGTTTTACTAAATTAAGGATTGAAGTATCGTTCAAAGTCAGCCACATTTTTAGACAACACATACATTTCACTATATTTAACAGCTCATATCATACCACAATATCATTTAATCAAAGTCGATAACTTAGATATTTATTAAATAAGCTATCACATAAGATGAGATTAACATACCTACTACGAAAAAATGTGGTTCACCTTGCAATACTGCAACCTATGGCTCAAAGCTGCACAATTAACTTTAGATTTGAAAGTAAAAATAAATAAACAATATATAAAAAGACTCGCATCTCATCAGCACGATTAGTGGGTAAGTACTAAATTAAATAGTAGACTTAATTCCAATTAAATAGAGGAGTTGTTAGCTATGGTAATCTCAAGCATATATATATATATATATATTTAGCGTGCAAGTATAATAATTCAGGGCAGTTAATTTGTTTGATCAGCAGTTGATCAAAAGAGAAGCTTTATGCAGTTTGATTTGATCAACAGTTGCTACCCCTCGTGTAGTGTTTGGTTGTTAAGACTATATTTTCTTGGAAAGTTAGCTAGAAATGATTCAAGAACGTACAACCAAGAGAAAAGAAGACGGAGATACAAGGTAGAAAACTAGAAATATTAGAAAACTGAAAACATATTGAACAAAAGGCCGATAAGGGCTTTCTCAATGAGGCCGTTTATCCTTAATTCTGTATAGGGCTTGACTCGATCCTTTACTTTTGTGGGTTTGCTATCAATAAGACCCCCTACAAGAGGACAAAAGGTTTCACTTCTAAACCCAAAAGGTACGACATGTAATCAATAGGCCTGATGATGTTTGTTTTAAGAGCGCACTCTTCTTGTGAAGGTTATTAAGCTTTTGAGTAGGGATGGGATAGTACGAGATTATGTTAATCCTGCAACCTGTCTCACTATTTAAACCCGGGACGGGAGCGGAACGGCTCTTGCACATTTTATATTTCATCCTATTGGGATTAATGATAGGAAACAATGTTTTAAAAAACTCGTCTCAAGACTCGCCTGATTATAAAAAACTTAAAGCTATTTACATAACACTTATGTTTTTCGGTCTGGACACCGAGGCTCGCCTTTTACGCTTTATGTTACGTTTTTACGCATTTTACACATTTTACTATGCCTTAGAAAATAATATTTTTAAGTATCTTTTTATATTTATTTATATAATGTGTTTAATTTGAGGAAAACTATCTAAAGCGTTTGGATTATGAATTTCATTATATCTAAATGCAATAAATTGGTAAGTTCTTATGTATATTTGTTCTTTTTGTATGTGTATAATTATATATTTACACATTTAACTACTAATTTTTTTTATAACATAAAGCTTACGCCTTATGTGCTTCAAGTTCTAAGGCTCAAGGCCATCAAGAAAACGCCTTGGGGTACGCCTTCGCATTTTAAAACATTGATGGGAAGGACCCAATCCCACCTTCACCTTCCTCGAATTTGAATAATTTTTTTTAATTTTGTAAGAGGGTGTTTTGTTGAGGTTGTATGACAATGATATTAACATGGCCGAATCTAAAATTGATCACCATTTGTCTGAATAAGCGAAGACTAGGCCCAGCAAGTCTCGAAGGACAATGAATCCTAAGAAGCTTGTTGTTATATCCATCCCGGCAGCTCATCTACACCTTGTTCACAACAGTGACCTGTCATGGCTTATATTACAATCAGTAAAGGACTTACATTGCTGTCAATAAAAGAGTTTGGCAAGAAGTGTGTGACATGGGAGCTGAAAACATGAGTTTCAGAAGAAGAGATTAGAATAATGGTGCTAAGGAGATTTTGACTTGTGAAAGAGAGGTTTTTGGGACTGATTTGAATTAACAAGGATGAAAAAAACAGAAGATGGAGCATGACAGCAGAAGAGTACTTGCTAGCTTAACCGTCTCTCCTCCCTGTTTATAGCATAGCATAATGTATTTATAAATTGTCCCAGGGGCTAAAAGAATCTTGGTTAAGTGCTTAGACTATTGGGTAAAAGTATGGCTTGGTTAAAAACATGTATCAGATATTGTAATGCATCTTGGTTTATTAAATTTGTCTAAAAGTTGAGAAACATCTTTGTAGATTTCATGACAGCAAATCTGCTGCTTGGACAACTTTTCAGGATTTCTGTTGTGCTGCTAAGAATATGTTTATCTAAGAGATTTTATGTAGGCTTTGCTTTTTGATTGGTTATGAAGGATTTGAGCATGGGCTTTTAGGCATTTTTCTCTTCTTCTCTACCTATATTAAGAGTGAGGTCGTCGAACATGAATTTCAGTCCCAAGCCAAAAATTACCGACAAATCTAAATCTAATAACGGGCCTCATGTGTTTATGTTACATTCCACACCACGCTTATTCTTGTAAGCCCCAAATGCATGAATGTGGCTCGGATCCACGTGCATGGCATGATGATTACATGTGTATTTACCGTTGAAATATGAATCGGGCTTGAAGAATGCATTGGGTTTGATATGTAGATTTTTAGGCATCAACAAATTTTTAATTTTTATTAACAAATTGACCTTCAATAATAAAATTTTAATAAAAAAATATATATAATATTCAAAATTATTATAAATTATCATTATTATATTGAATGTTTAACTCCGAAGTTATTAAAACATAAATTAGTTTTATATTGGCATAATATATAATAATTTTAATGAAAATATTAAAAATGGGACGAGACAAGAGTAAACGAGACTTGAATTATTATATTTCAGGACACTCATACTTTTAACTTTTTGAGTTTGGATGTTAAATCGTCTTAGACTCGTTTGCAGCATCTGTTTTGCTTCAGTTTATTTATTTATTTCTTGTTGGTGTTGTTTAAACTTCTAAATTTGTACTCGAGCATTTGACCTTTGACCTGTCATAAGTGGTCGCATGACAATTATCATTGGAATATACATTCCAAAGAAAAAAAAGTAACAATTGAGTGGAATAAGTACTTTAGTGAACTTTCAGTATGATTAACAATGTGAAACCTGCCATTATGAATGGATTTATCCCATTTCTAAATTCAATTACGTGAAATTATTCATTCCTGTACTGTGAACACAAACGTGTACAGCATAATCGAAGGTTCTTGTCATAGAATATACGAGTACACAAATTAACATGTTCCTGATCTATACATCTATACATAATTCAACCAACTGGTCCTTTATCCACGAAAACATAAGATAGATACTTCTTCATAATCAATTTAAAAAGTAAAAAGCATGCTTAACTTTTTCTTCTTCTTGAGTATAGGTAATTTAAATGCGCTTAGACCATCTACATATAAACAAATTATGGGACCAGTATGATAGAAAATTAAATTTGGATTTTTACAGCTTATATGAGCCTTGCTCAAATGGAAATGTGAAAGAAACATGCTGCAATTTGGGCAACTTTAATTTTTTTTTTTTTAAGAACAAGTAGGCGTCAGGGGACCTCCATCAGAAACGAGACCATCATGGAACATGCACCAAGTTCATTGTCAAATGTGGTTTTCAGGAATCTTAATTGGCAACTTGAAATGATCACAAGGAAGTTTGAGAAATAAAAATGTGTGGAAGATAATTACATTAGCATGCTAACCACACTGGGTTGAATGTTTACCCACTGCAGGAAAGGGGATCAATATATCAATACATGTACTACTACATCTTCAAATTGAACTTCAATCATATGGCTCCCTTCATTTGTTTTCTCCAAAGGTAGCTTTTCTCAATTTGATTTGTTCCTTTACCAAACCCACATTTGCATCTGAAAAGGATTTAAGGTTTTGCTTGATAAGCATGCAATTGGAGCCACAAAGTAGAAGTGGAATCAATGCTGACATCTATCTTCTTTCACATCCAATCTATTCAAACTTAGTAATGAGAGCTCGCAAGTCCTCAAACTCAGTGGCATACAAAACAGCAACTATAGCAAGAGACTATATTATATGTCAACTCCGCTCTATCTCCTCTTTATTATGCTTTCATGAGTCCATGTGTGTTTCACCTTCGAACATTTTTTTAAGCGCACGCCCTACCAATATCAGAAAATCTTCCATGAATCTAGCACTATCTTTTTAAATGGCCCTATGTATGGCTACCAATTTATATATGTCCAGTTGATTATCTACCATCATGGTTTTCATGTACCCCTTTAAGAAAAGGATAGATAATTTCCACAGTCCCTCAACAAATGAACCCCTTGAATTCTCCTTCGAAATTATCATCTTCAACCTTCACTATCCAACCAAATTTCTTTCTCTGAACTCAAATGACTGAATCCCCATAAAAATGTTAGCGAGTCCACTACTGCCCGAGTTCTTGTTCTGAATCCCAATGACTAGAAGAGATGAAACTATAGTCTGGCTCTTTGAGTTTACCAGTATGGTCTGCATCAAAGCCATTTTCTTTCTTCTATTCCAGCATTTTGTTGTAACATCTTGTAATGCAGTTACAGGTCATCACCAAAATTCTTGTCACTCTTTGCTAAGCGATAAGGCTGCTCTTCTACAGTTCAAGAAGGGCATTACATTTGATCCGAATTCCACTCTAGCTAACTGGAATGAAGCTACTGATGTTTGCAACTTCACCAGTGTTGGCTGCAACAAACGGCGTCATCGTGTGACAGAGCTCCTTCTGCATAATCATAAGCTTGTAGGGCAGCTTTCACCTTTCATTTCAAATCTCACCGGCCTTCGTTACTTGGAGATTGTAGGCAATCACTTTTATGGAAATATCCCTCCTGAAATTTCCTTACTCAGACGCCTACATCATCTACGGATTGAGGGGAACAGCTTTCATGGTTCTATACCATATTCCTTAGTCCTTCCTTCCAAACTCACTGTAGTTACTCTCTTACAGAACAATTTCTCGGGTGCAGTTCCACCTGCACTATTCTCCAACTGCTCTGTGTTAGGGGTGTTAGACATATCCAACAACTTTCTTTCAGGGGAAATTCCAAGGGAAATTGGAAATTGTCCAAGTCTATGGACCCTCAATCTATACAACAACCAATTCACTGGTGAAATACCTTTCTCTTTGACTAATACCTCCCTGGTCAATTTAGATGTTGAGTTCAATAATCTTTCTGGTGAATTGCCCGTCAAACTTGTAGAGAACTTGCCTGATATTCTGTATCTCCATTTATCAAATAATAACATGGTAAGCCATGATAGAAACACCAATCTCGATCCTTTCTTCACTGCCCTTGCGAATTGTACTAGTCTAGAGGAGCTTGAACTGGCCGGTATGGGACTTGGAGGAACGTTACCTAGTTCCATTGGAGGGTTTGGTGTCAACTTTACAAATCTGTTGCTGCAAGAGAACCAACTGTTTGGATCAGTCCCTTCAAATATAGGTAACATATCTAAGCTTGTGGTCCTGAACTTGACCTCCAATCTTATAAATGGAACAATTTCAGCGAACATAAGTCGGTTGTCACGCTTGGAACAGCTTTTCTTATCTCACAACTCATTCACCAGCACCATACCAGAGGCACTTGGCCATCTTCCTCAGTTGGGCCTGCTTGATCTGTCTCATAATTTGTTCTTAGGGGATATCCCGACCAGTCTAGGAAATTTGGCAAGGCTGAATTATCTGTTCCTCAACAACAACCTCCTATCTGGAACCATTCCTCCAGCATTAGGACACTGCAGAGAACTGTACAGGCTAGACTTATCATTCAACAGATTGGTAGGGTCCATCCCCCCGGAATTAGCAGGTTTGAGTGAGATCAGAATTTTCATAAACCTCTCACACAATCATCTTGAAGGGTCTATACCAATTGAGCTCAGCAAGCTAGAAGATGTTCAAGAGATAGATCTCTCATCAAACAACCTGAGTGGGAGTATCTTTCCACAGATATCAAGCTGTATCGCGCTGACGCTGATAAACTTATCACACAATGCTTTGGAAGGGAGCCTTCCAGATTCCATAGGTGAGTTAAAGAACCTTGTGTCTTTTGATGTTTCAGATAATCACTTCTCTGGAAGGATTCCGGTAAGCCTCAACAAGAGTCGAACACTCACATATCTAAATCTTTCATATAATGACTTCGGCGGAAAGGTTCCTGCTGGTGGCATCTTTGAATCAATGTCATTTACCTCTTTCTTGGGTAATAAGCATCTCTGTGGAAAAGCTGCTGCGAAACATGTTTGCCCTCGGACGAAGCATTTGTTTCGTTCTCACATATTCATAGTAATGTTCGTCATAGCGATATTCATTTCAACATCTTTATCAATCATATGTTGCATGGTTGCATTCCGCCGCATTAGGATACTGGTTTCATCCCAGAAGGCTGCAACTGTAAGGAAACCTACACAACCGGACATGGTTCAGAATTTCCCAAGAGTTACACACCGTGATCTGTCAGAAGCAACAGGTAGATTTGATGATCAGAGACTGATTGGGACGGGGAGCTATGGACGTGTCTACAAGGGAGTTCTTCCAGATGGGACAACCATAGCAGTGAAGGTGTTACATTTACAATCTGGAAATTCAACAAAGAGTTTTAACAGAGAATGCCAAGTTTTAAGGAGAATTAGGCACAGGAACCTCATAAGGATCATAACAGCTTGCAGTCTACCAGATTTCAAGGCTATTGTTCTTCCTTATATGGCAAATGGCAGCTTGGATAGCCGTCTCTATCCACACTCACAGGCCGGTCTGGGTTCAGGCTCTTCTGATCTGAGTCTCATTCAAAGGGTTAATATTTGTAGTGACATTGCAGAAGGGATGGCCTATCTTCATCATTACTCTCCGGTCAGAGTTATACATTGTGACCTGAAACCAAGCAATGTTCTTCTCAACGATGATATGACTGCTTTAGTTTCTGACTTTGGGATTGCGAGATTAGTGATAGCCAGAGGAGGAAGTGGAAATGCAGCTGGTCCAGAGAACATGGGAAGCTCTACTGCAAATATATTGTGTGGATCAATTGGATACATAGCACCAGGTAAATATCTATCCTTCCTCTGTTTAAGCATTGTTAAACAAAACAAATACTTATCTTTACAGGCAATGCAAGTTTCTAACCCAGTCAGAGCTTTTACTCCAAGTACTAAATGGGGTCCAAAATGCAGCTCTGTGGTAATCACATCCAATTTCTTTAGTTATAAACTTATAATACACTCAATTCCTCGTATGCAGAGTACGGGTTTGGATCAAAAACATCTACAAAAGGCGATGTTTACAGCTTCGGGGTTCTGGTTTTAGAGATGTTGACAAGAAAAAGGCCAATAGATAACATGTTTGTTGGGGGACTAAGCCTGCACACCTGGGTAAAGAACCACTATCATGGAAGGATTGACAAAGTGGTCGACTCTTCCTTGGTGAGAGCTTCTAGAGTTCAGTCACCTGAGGTAAAGAGGATGTGGGATGTTGCCATAGGAGAAATGATAGAGTTGGGTATTCTCTGCACTCAGGAATCCCCTTCCACTAGGCCTACAATGGTCGATGCTGCAGATGATTTGGATCGGCTGAAGAGATATCTCGGTGGGGATACTACTGCAACATTTGCCTCTTCATTAGGAATTTCATCGACTGCCCTAGAAGACGACTAGCATCAACATTGTATCTTCTGTACAAAAACTGAGATGCTTTTGTCATTTTCTTTTATTCTAAAATTTAACACATCACCACTGCATACTATTATCCTAGCAAACAGCACAGGGTCTCTTGCATTCTTAATTGTAAAGGATAAGAACAAGTAGCCAGTTGGATTTGAAAGTGGTAGTCTCACTAGATAAACATAGCTAATTTATGCAATTCCAGTAAGTATCTCGTATGCAGCAAGTCATCATTCATCACAAGTAATTATTATAAGTACAAGATTCTGATGAAACTGAAAATTTACAGCGACAAGCCGACAACCTAGCAAAAACACATAGCATGTATACAGTAAGTATATGGTATCTCAAAAGTGATAATAAGTACGGAGGTTAAACCAATCAGAACTATATTACTGGTATTCTCATAATAAAGCAGAAATCATAGCTAGACTGATCCATGATAGAATAATCAAATATAAATGATGATGATGATAGATAGATAGAACTGTAGTGCTCTACTGCTCTTCCCACCTAAGCATATGCGACTGTAACAATTAAGTTGAGTGGATGATGGTTTATTAGTACAATTTCCACTATTGTGAGACAAGTATGGCCTAGGAGGCTAGGACACCCCAAGTTGAAGAAGTGGCATATTAATTAAAGATTAATTAGATGATTAGAAGGAAAGCGCTGATTTGTTAGAAATATTATACCAGTTCAATAACCAGAAAAGCACAGATACTCAATATGCAAAATCTGTTAGCCTAACATAGAAGAGATCAAGAGATGATATGAAATCTCTTTAAAAAAAAATGAATTCCATGAAGGATCATCAAAAGAGAAAACAATCAAAACACAATGATCAACGATACATGATGTGCTCAGTCACATATCCTACTAACTAGTTTTCTTCTGATAGTGACCAAAGTGCCTCAGCAAGTAACTGCGAGTTCTTTATCTAGAAAAATAGACTGCAGGTGAATTGCGGAGGAAGAGTGAGCAATGGCCGGCTTGGCATCTGCTCGGCTAAGCAGATTACTTTTTCAGATTTTGCGGTATGGAATGGTGGTATTACTCAGCTTGACAATGTGAATAGCCTTGAAGCTCTATCAACTCTGAAAGCTACAGCCGCGAATTTTGCTGGGAATTTCCTCTCTTCTGGTTTAGCGTACTGTAATTGGTTAACTCGTACTTAGTAAGTCAAGTAGGGAGAAGAAGACTACAGATGGAGCATATACATATGATCATGTACCGTTAAAACGGTACAAGTGCAATTCCATTCTGATGTAAGTTTATGCTTTGTCACCTCTCCGTTTTTTATTTATCAAATAATACACTAAGACAAGTCCTGAGTTCAACTCAAGACCTTTCACTTCGAGTAGATATTTAGTGTCACTGTGTCGCTAATGTTTAGACTAAATAGTACTGGCCGTCATTCTCCATTTCTAGACTTAAAAAATATTTATCTAATATGACAATAGTTCTATTTTGTATTTCTAGTAGCTCTGTTGTCAGTGGTGTATTTCTTATATGTGACACATCTCGTTTCTGTTTACGGCAAAATATGTATATATTGATGAAAATTCTGTATTATTTAATGATATGGGGACATATATATATATATATATATGCATTACATCACCTGAATCCCGCAGGATTCGGAGTCCTAATCTATTACAAAGATGTGAATCTATCTCTAACATGAAACCTAATAAGGCTAAGACACACACAAGGGTAGAATAATAACTCTCCCGGAACACTCCCCCTTGTGTCGCATGCCTAGGTTGCATGATGCACACATCGTTGCCTCGGTAAAAACCTTGTCAAGCAAAATAAAAACCTCTTGGGTAAAAACAAAAGCTTGATCGAAGGGAAAAAGAGCACAACGCACCGTCTACATTTGATAGCATCATATGAGGTAGACTCCCCCTGAAGTCTACGAAACAACGCCTCCTAATTAGCGCCATAATCATGGAGTACAAAGAATAACGTATACAACGTTCATTACATGCTTCTCAAACGTAGTCTTGGGCCAATGATTAATCATTAATCTAGCCACACATCCTGAGATCATACATGTTATACTTAGCCAAACTTAGATCTTAGGAAACAAGATTGCATAACAACTCAAAACAAGAGTTTGCAATGAAAATCAGATTCTCGGGTAGAATGACCTTCACTCACTTAAAACGGCCATAACTTCTTCGTCAAAATAGGTATCAGCGAACCGTAAATTGTTCTGGAAAGTAGACACCCGTGGCTTTCCAATGACATAAATTTCACAACCTAATTCGATCGGAGCAGTTCACAGTGCTCTGTCGAAGTTGACTGACTTGCAAATTTCCGGACAGAACTATCATACTTTGCTAAAACGGCCATAACTCACTCAATATGATAGCTATGAACAAATGGTTGGTGTTCCTGGAAAGTGGACACATAGACCTTTCCAACGGTACCAATTGCACCATATTTCATTGAGCGAGCTGTCCTGTAGGTTTTGTTGACGTTGACCTACGAAACTAGACAGATTCTGATTTGTCACATTCAATGTGTCTTTCACAAAGGAATGGGGAATAGACCAATGAAGGACTGATTTTGGTCCGAGACGGAACCGTACGCATCCTCTATGCTACTAGTGTCGACTGCTACACCAAGGCGTACGTTGATGTTGCTGGAGCTGCTGGCAGCGTTGGTGTGGATATGATTTGTGTTGGTTCACTAAGTGTAGAACTAAACCCATGTCAAAAGAGTAATGGAAGTCCAATAACAATGCATAGGCGCATAGTTGAGCACATCATGATGAAATCAATAGTGTCCCAACAACACTAACATGTATGAATGTATAGCTCATTGAAATCACTTCATCATCTATACTTAGACGGAATCGAGAATCAAGAATTAGCTTTCATATGAACACATATGGGTATCAATTCTTGCAACCGATTGTACTACGTTCTCTCGAACGTCGCAATCTGATTACATAAGCTCTCTGTGGTCTGGAGACATTTAAAGTCCCTCGGGCACTCTCATATCTGCGTCAAGATCCCTTTACAGATATGCAATCACCACTCTCATATGCTGCAAATCAGTTTTCATGGACACTACTACTGATCAAGTAGCGGAAAGCAATTATGTCCATAACGAGAGAATATAACTCATCGTTGTTAATACTAGGATAATTAGACAATCTTTGCGCCATAAGTTCTGCAAATATTGCATGAGTTCATCTTTCTCATTACACTTACGAACAACGACCAACATAACAAGTCTAGTTCATCCTGTATTGATTCTTTTCACTTCGGTCAAGTTGCTCATCGTTGATACTTTACAACGGAATAAGAGCATAAGCGAATACATCATCAATCATGGGAGATCAATCCATTAAACACATGCGCGTGCTGTACACGATCAATTTATGAGATTTCTATTCTTTTTTAACATCAACAAAAGGAGTCTGTAGCGTCCCACAAAAACTTAGTTGATACACATGTTTAGAGAATATCCCTTGATGATGGGCGAAATACTTGTGCCTACGCACCTCACTTCTTTATGGTTTTGATTCCAGAGAATAATGGTCTCCCCCTCATCTAGGTAGGAATCGAGACCGAAGCCATGACCCTTACTAGTCAATCCTTGCGTTTTCCGCCCTTGTTTTGTGGTGCAATACCACGGGCGCCGGCAACACCACAACGTACGATGGTGCCATCGCCGGCTTCCTTCCGATTGTCAGAGATGGTGCCAATGGTGCTATAACCAAGTCATATGAAATTCTCCCATATTCTGAGAGTTCCAACCTTATCGGCACATCACAACATTTATGTGTGATCTCATCACTTTCGCAATATCGGTAAAGTCATTGAGCATCAAATCTTTGACTCTCTGGAGGTTGATAATGCGTTGCACTTTTGTCACTTTGAGCAGTGCGGGATCTTAATGAGACATACTGCCACATCACGTCAATTCCTGGTGTTAAAACCAGAATAGAAGCATTCCATATCTTCTCCTAACGACGGGAAGTATGTCTCAACAAAGTGACCGTCTGCTAAAATCGCAGGATAGAGATTCACGGTTGTAGATTGGAAATAGCGGACAAGTGTTGGTGATTCATAAATCATAACCAACTAAAATACTTAATCATTTCAAGTAGACCCATTAAGATTACTATAATAGAGGCACATAAACAACTTTAACCAAATAGGCGTTTAGTGAAAAGAACGTTGGGATCGTATCCAGTAACCATCTGGTACGCACTAAACGCTTGGCAAATTGTGGGTCTGAAACGAATAAATGCGGTACATGCAACATCTTTACATATCTCCATGCAAAAATCGGCAGGTTAGTACCCATAACTAAGTCCGAGCTCTGCTAGATCGTGCAGTGAATGAACATGACGAATAATATGTTCAACGACGATCCCAGTAGACATGTAAAACGAAATCATCAAAAATCGTGGAGGTGAACTATCCAACGGTATACAATCAAATAAATTTGAGAGGATGGGAAGGTTGTGAGCCCTTAGTATGATGATCATAGCTAAAAACTTTAGCAAATGCAGCGTTCAATGTGGAAAGCAAAGCGGCGTGTGACCAACGCGTAAATGCCCTTAACCTATACCATAAAAATACTGAAAAATGTCCGCATTCAGTTTGGATAGGGTCCACTAATGTCACCTTAAATACTTTGTAAGAATGGAATGTTCTCGGTTGGATCCTTATCAAATAAAGGACTTCCTTGAAATCTAACAAGAGAACAAGATTTGCAAGATGAGCGATGGGCATCAGAAATTGCCATGGAGGCATTAGAAAACATGGGAGGCATCACAAGCTCCTGTGAAGGAGGGGATGCCGCCACCGACGGCCTGGATGCCATGGAGCCGCCGAGAGGGGCAAGCTCGGCCTCACCATGCTTGGCACGGATAGGCACGGCCTCACCGTGTGGAGCACGGGTGAGGTGGTCCTCCAATCACTTCGTGAACTTGAAAAAATAGATCATCATGTGAATTTCAAAGAACTCGAATCATCATATCTCGTTCAAAATGACCAAAAAATGATAATGTCAAAACCGAAAAGACAGCAAAACCGAACCCATGATTTAAAGAATCTTGAGTTACATAAAGCTACTGCAAGTAAAGCCATGTCTGCAGACTAACAAAGCTACTGTCTAAGCTTGAAAAAGCTACTGTCAATGAAATCAGAAAGATTTATTCCTCTCTATGCTTAACACAAATATCAAGATGAAAATTCATCATTGGCATGTAGGGCCTTTGAAACTTAGCAAGACACGAAGATATAAAACACAATCTCCGCACGAGATTTGTATAACAACTACCTGCGCCGTTGGACAGTGTGGGTGGTTACGCAATTAGCATGACACTCAATTTCACTGCGGGACAGGCTCAAAATATAATTAAGAGAGTCAACGACGCGGTGAACTTATCTAGACAATACGTCGTAGGATATTGTAAGAGGGGGGATTGAAACAAATGACAATCCCATCAAATGTATCACATGACAATAGAACTACATTCTTCAACTTAAGAGTTGGAAAAACATGGTATTGTAGCAGTTGAATACCAAACAATTAGGGTAATAAAAACCATCCAATTGGTGCGGGTGGTCACCAATAATAAATAAATCGTTTGAGTTATGAAACGACTTGGAGAAAACCGGAAAATTAACCGAAAAACCATGCCAAAATAACTCAAAACCGGGTGAAATTTGAACTGTGAAAACATGGCAGCCAAAAACTACGGGAAATATTCCGGAAACAATGATGAGAAACGACAAAAAAATCGTCGAGAACTCGCCGAAACCGGCTGCACCGATTGCCGGAAAACCGGAAGGCGGTGGTCGGAGCTGGCTGGCAAGGAGGCCGGGGCTGCATGTCCGACAGGGGACGCCGACAGGAAAATGGTTGTGGCGCCGGCAACGCCGGCAAGTGGCCGGAAGGCAGCCAAAACGCCGAAAAAACATTCCGGAAACGCCGTAATGGTAACCGGGAAAAACGACATTAATTTTGACGTTCTGAGGTCCGTTTTCCAAATTTTAAGGTCCAAATTCACAATATAGTACTATTGGGGTCTCATGTAACCCAAAAGCGGCCAATTTAAAAACCACGTGAGTTACAAACGTTGACCATTCATGCTAGGTTTAAGACAAATAAAATTTTCACGAGTTCATCTAAGGAATACGAGAAATTTTATTGAATATGCCAATATTTAATACAACACAAACAAGCTTCCAATTCGAATAGACGACTTAGGCTAAAGTCGAGGAAAAACCATGGCAATGCCAACGGGATACTTGAAAAATAGTAAGTAGAAAACACAGTCAAAATAGATTGACTAATTAAAAGTCTGTAGCAACAAAAAATCTTGCATATCGGATCGGGCGGAGCCTTAGCATAAGGCTAAAAAAATTGCTTACTTGAGAATGAAAGAATGTTACGTTTCCATCTCCGAAGTTCCCTCAAGAAATAGACACAAGTGCAAAAAAAAATGGCATGTGTTTCTTGGATGCATAGCATGCATCAAAGTCAACTCTGATAATACAACATCATTGACGTTTATTGAATCACTTTAAGTGTGTCACATAGAATTCATTATTTTTGGGATCTTTTGTTAGCAAATAATGTTGCTTCAGAGTAATGAATTTCAACTCAGATAAATGAGTACGTAGACCTTGAGATTATTATTTATAGACATGAGTTTAAGAAAACTCAAACATTAAAAAATAGTCGCGATGACGACGCATCCATAAGAAACGAGGGTTGTATAGGTTTCAAATAATCGAAACTGTTCAAGTATGTAACCGGAATTAGAAGGGTTGTGATGTATATGGTCACAAAATAATCGATGCATATCGGCGATTCTCATGATCGCACCCAAAACAGCGGTGCACTCAGGCGACCACACAAAATCGATTTCTTCCCTTTAAATAATAACGTGACTCCCCAGGACCGTCACACGAAAAACGTCGACCAAGAGGGGAATCATATCCCTCTTTGGTCTCATTGGCGTTATAAGAAAGCCCGGAAAAGAGATATGAAGAGGCTAATAGCGACCGATAATTTATATATATCTATGTTCAAAATAAGCAACTTTAAGAAAAACATACTTGTTGGTCTGCCAAATAGACCGCATTAAAATGAGATAATCTTCAAATATCTTCATGTAGAAAAGCTTCTTGATAAATTCTTTTTCGATCTTCGTCCGATGACATAAAAATCATTTGAGGATACGATCAAAATCCCATGTAGATGATAAAAGTATCGTCCATCCCGGCATGTGTGTCATCACCATAGTACGACGAGTGATCACTTTTCCTATGCAAGCACGTGAAACATAGTTAGAAAACGAAAACGTGCAAATAAACGATTTAATAAATCAATAGGAAAAGAAAAGGAAAAAAAAGAGAGTTGAAAAGCCAAATAGGCTTATTGGACTCGGTGGTGTCTGAGGCCCAAAGGGCTGCTGGGTTGGGTCCTACATACCACGGTCGTCAGTATGTAGGACTAGTCCGGTCTGCTTTCTGAGGCTAGCGCCGGCATTCGTCCGACGTGGGTGCAGATGTTTGATATGTAAAGTTACCGGCGAATAAGAGGGGTGCCCAGATCAAAGTACTGGGAGCCCTTATCAGTTTCGATTTTTTTCTCTTTTTTTTTCTTGTTCCAACAACTATTTGCCGGAAACTGATGTGATGTAATTTTCCGGTAAAACCAAGAAAAAGATGATGCCGGAGGAAAAGGATTTAGGACCAAAGTGAAATTTTTTTTTCTGGTGGTGGCTTAGTCGGTCAGGCTTTGTCTCTCGGAACATATATATATATATATATATATATATATATATATATATATTCCAATCACAAGAAAAGGAAAAAGTGAATGGTAATCGATTTATGTATCATACATAACTAAATGAAAACTGTTTCATAAATTAAGTGAATTCTTCGTGAGTGAAGATAAGTCAAATCGTCCCCTTAAATATAGGGAAAGAGGCGTGGACTAAAAAATTTTAAGAACGAAGAATAATGGGCAACTTTGATAGTATGATACTTAGAGCAAGTGTAGGGTTGTCCAAAAGCTTCGTAATTAATTTTGGGAACAAAGAAAGTATAGTGAACACCATGGAATTTAAGCTAAACAACTTTTCCCGTTGCATACCCTTCTCTCAATAAGGTGGGAGACCACTACGAATGGTGGTTAAGCATCAAATAGGGATATCTCCCACCGCCACCCCATCTCTTTCCAACCCGAGTTCGATTCAAGAAGCTATCAAATGAGCAGGTATTATGCACTGATACATAATTGATTGATGTAAATTTGTCTATGTTTTCAGGACATACCTACTTACATTTTGGCATGTTAATTCTCTTTAGTTATCAATTTGACTTACTTTTGTGTTTTAAGTTTCTAAGAGTAAAATAATTGACAAAGGAGGATGATAGGATAAGATGAGACCGTGCAAGAGTTATGTGTCTAAATTGAGCAAGGAAATACTTTTAGTTGAATCAGGAATACATATGGCAGTAGGAGAAATGATCTATCTCGAGTATCATACACCCCGAACCTTTTACCCATATCAAGTCGTAATAAGGGTAGCGACACTAAAATTTGACTTTTCGATGCATAAGTTTTTTAAGAAAACTTCATTCACGAAAGTTGTAGGACTCGTCGATATGAGTTCGTAGACACGTGACATGCCCAAATTGAAGTTCATATGAGAAAGTTATGAATCAAAAAAAAGTGGGTGAATTTTAGAAAATAGTATAAATAGGGGTAAAAATCAAAAAATGGGGAGGAGGAAAATGAAAACTCAGACTACTATTTACCCAAGGTGAAACCCGATTTCACCACCGCCGATTCTCCCTCCTCCGACCACCACTCCGGCTGCCATTGGTTGCGTTGGAAGCGCACGGTCGACCCGGTCATGTATATGGTGGTGGCGCACAACCTCTCGCTTTTTGTGGCCGCTGCAACAACGTGAAGCCGAGCAGCCTCGTCGGTGCCACTCACTCCTCTGGCCATCATAGGCCATGAAACTAGTATCAAAAATAGCGCAAGGAGTCGTGTATCATACCCTTCAAAGAAATCGAGCCAACTCACATCGAGGTAAGAGAATCGACGAATTTGAACTCTAGGGTTTCATGAATTGGAGTTTTTCTATTTGTATTCTATTGAGGTGTTTAAACTCATATTTGACCTTAGTAGTGAATTAGAAAGTTGTTAGAAATGTCCAGTAGATTGTGTTGATGAATTTTGGTAACGATCAGAGGCCGCATGAAGCGTGGCGCCGGAATCCGGCCGAGTTTTTGGGTTTAAAATAACCCTCTCGGTGTAGGGAATTCATGAATAAGATTGAATCGATGAAGTTAGGAATCGTTAGGATTTACTGAAAATACGGATTTTTGGATTGTTAATCGTAAAAATCCACCCGTTAGATCGTTTCTATTTTTCTTCCTAGAGAGCAAGGATTAATTAATCGGATTTACTATATAATTACTCGAGAATGAGATTCTTGAATTATTTTTTCAATCATATTTGTGCTATACCTTATTTAATTGAACTACGAATGACTTGATCCATTTTAAAGGGTACGTAGGCAGCCCAACTAAGGTTTGGGTGTAGCCACAAATATTATAGATTAGAATATGGGTTATTATTGATTTAAATCGGATTTGTTTTAAATAAATAGGAAAATTTTGGGTCGGGGTGTTTCATTTGATATCAGAGCATGATCCTATGACCGATGGGCTCATTGAGAGGTGAGAGAAAATATGTTTTTTTGAAACATTTTGGGTCTTTGAAATTTAAGATTTTTAAGGATTTATGCATGCATGTTTATTGAAATATTATACCTTTGGAAGTTTATATTTTTTGTTATCGTATAAGGTTGTCGATCTAGATTATCGTTGGTAGATATGTTGATGCTTTAAGAATTGTAGTTATTTAATTTTGGTTGCTATATGATTATATCGTTGGATGATTGGTATGACGTTAATTACATTTGTCAGAATTAGTGTTAATCGTGTGATTAATTGTTAGATAAAGGTATGCGGATAAACGTTGAGTGTCGTGTCATCGTCCATATTGTAGTTTCGGTTATCTCAGTTAGTTGGATTGATTAGCTTCGGTGTTGAGTATGAGTTCGAAAAGGGTATTGATATATGTTTACGAGTGAGACTCGGGGTGCAGTGGTATTGATATGCGTCTATGAGTGAGACTCAGCGTGCAATGGTATTGATATGCGTTTACAAGTGAGACCCGGGGTGCAGTTACGGACTTAATGATGGAGTTGTTGGGGATATATTGAGATGCTAGAAGAGAATGGATGAACTAGCAGATTTATTCTATTTATCTTCAGACGCTTGAGAGGTGATGTGGTATAGTCAACAATACCACGACAGCCCGATACCCTCTCCGTTAGCGCAATGTGACGATATTGGGAGGTTGTGAGTACTATTGTTTCCCAGGGGCATATATGATATTGACTAGTGGGGCTAGTCCTCTGATGATATGTGGTATTGACTAGCGGGGCTAGTCCTCTGACGATATGATATTGACTAACGGGGCTAGTCCGCTTATTAGATTCTGAGACAGAGGGGATGAACCGACAATATGCTGATGATATGATTTTGACTAGCGGGGCTTGTATGGCAGAGACTACTGGGTCACTAGAAGAGAGGGGATATATTAGTGGACCACACATATATATATATATATATATATATATATATATATTCAGAGAGTGAAACGACGTACGTGCGACTCATAAGGGTAGTTGTGGTTTTGTTCTGATTGAGTGATGCGATGGGCATGTGTGTGAAGTATCAAAATTACTAGATTATCGTGTCGATTATTTCTATTTTTGAGAGGCGTATTTATATTATGTGGTATCAACGTTGAGACTATATCGTTATTGCTATCTAGCGGGGCTAGTTTCATATATAGATGCTTGATCTAGATTAATGTGTGATGTGAAGATGAGCTGAAAGTGGGATGGATGCTTGTGGTTTAAGATGAGCTGAAAGCTCCAGGGGTCGACCGATGTTATGTGTCCTAACGCCTCATAGCATGATAGACATTTTTATGAATTTTATAGTTTGTGATTTGTTATTGTTGATGCCTGAATTTGTTCTAAATGATGTGGAGATCGTTTTGACTGGAGGAGCAGTTGGCTCCAGGTGTTGAGGTGGATTTGTTATTATTAGAAGTGTCATTTTTGAGAGGAGATTATGCGGAAATTTCGATATGTCTCTTTTGATACTGGTCCCCGCACGACTCTCCTTAGATGTTAGACTATTTTGGTAAATCTCCTTTTGACAATGGTCCTTTTGACAATGGTCCTTTTGGATGAATGTTCTACTTCACAGTAATGGATCGATGTGACATCATCGATTATTTAGAGTTGAGTTACGAGTGGAGAACTCTTGAAGAAAATGTTTGGAGTATAGAGTAACAAGGGTAGTACACAGTTTGATATGTGGTATAATATATGTATTTTGTGACATTCCTTGTCGGGTTATAGTGTGGTTGGACCACTTATTGACGTGGGTAAGTCTTGGGGGAGATATTTTTATGGACGAGGGTCATTTATAAGGAATGAAGTATTGAGTTAGTATGTTCCGGTGATCCCTTGTGAAACGATATGTTGAGGGTAATGATGTTGTCTATTTGACATTTAAGATAAGCCCCCCTTCGAGTAATGGGCGTAAACCTTTTCTTTTACGTAAATTTTGAGGGCGAAATTTTTATAAGAAGGGGAGAATTGATACGCTCCGAAACTTTTACCCATATTGAGAGTCGTAATAAGGGTAGCAACTCTAAAAGTTGATTTTTCGATGCATAAGTTTTTCGAGAAAACTTCATTAACAAAAGTTTTAGGGCTCGTCTATATGAGTTCGTAGACACGTGACACGCCCAAATCGAAGTTCGTATGAGGAAGTTATGAATCAAAAAGGAAGTGGGTGAATTTTGGAAAATAGTATAAATTGAGGTAAAAATCAGAAAATGGAAACTTAGGCTACTGTTCACTCGAGGTAAACCCCGATTTCGCCACCACCGGTTCTCCCTCCTCCGGCCACCATTCCGGCTGCCATTGTTTGCGTTGGAAGCGCACGGCCGACCCGGTCATGTCTGTGGTGGTAGTGGCGCACCACCTCTCGCCGCCTAGTGGCTGCTGCAACGATGTGAAGCCGAGCGGTCTCGTCGGTGCCGCTCACTCATCCGGCCATCATATGCCATGAAACTAGTACCAAAAGGAGCGCAAGGAGTCGTGTACATACCCTCTAAAGGAATCAAGCCAACTCGCCTCGAGGTAAGAGAATCGACGAATTTTAATTCTAGAGTTTCATGAATTGGGGCTTTTATATTTTTATTTGATTGAGGTGTTTAGACTCAGATTTGGCCTTCGTAGTGAATTGGAAAGTTATTATAAATGTCGAGTATATTATGTTGATGAAATTTGGTGATGATCATAGGCCGCCGGAACAGTGGCGGTGCCGCCACTGCTGACGGTGTGTGGCGCCGGAATCCGGCCGAGTTTTGAGGTTGAAAATAACCCTCTGGGTGTAGGAAATTCATGAATAGATTGTGAGATTGAATCGATTAAGTTAAGAATTGTTAGGATTTACTAAAAATACGGAATTCGGATTGTTAATTATGAAAATCCACCCATTGGATCGTTTCTATTTTTTGTCCTAGAGAGCAAAGATTAATTAATCGGATTTACCAGCTGAGTTGGTTATTTAATTACTCGAGAATGAGATTCTTGACATATTTCTTCGATCATATTTGTGTTGTACCTTATTTAATTGAATTATGAATGACTTGATCCCTTTTAAAGGGTACGTAGGCAGCCAAACCAAGGTATGCGTGCAGCCACAAATATTCTAGATTAGAATATGGGTTATTATTGATTTAAATCGGATTTTTTTTTGCGTAAATAGGAAAATGTTGGGTCGGGGTGTTTCAGAGTATGTGTCCAAATAGGAGAAGGAAATGAAATCCGAGTCCTAAAAAGGAAACCTAAGTCGATTAGGAAAGCTCTCTTGTGTCGGATTTGTCATGAAGGAGCACAAGATGGTTCTAGAAGATCACATGGCTTGCACAAGTGTTATCAACATGAGAAGGAAATGGATAAAGCCCAAACTATGTCGAATATCCGATAAGGGCACGGAAAAGGAAGATAAAGGGATTGAATTTAAGTCATACAAGGAATCCTTATTGCATTTGGAGATAATCAATTCTTAGAACGAAGGGAATAAGGATATGACGCACAAAAAATGTTGTTTTCTTTTAGGATTTGGATTCTACTATCTTTTGATTGGTTGAAGCAATTTGAAGAACAAGCAACCTAGGCTTGCCGACCTCTCTATATATGGAGACCATTGTGCATCAATCTTGGTACCACATCAGACACAATCAACACACAAGAGAAAGACCCTTCGCCCTCCTTCCCTTCATCCTTGAAACCGTGAGCAACCTTGGAGAATTCTCAAGAGTTTCGACGACTAAGAAGTTTCACCATCATCGATTCAACATCACCTCAACTCTTGTAGTGATTTCGACCAACAAGTTGTATTCCATATCTTGAACTTCTTGAATTCGATATCTTTTTTGTTTTCTTATTCAATGGAATCTATTTTAGGTTTTATCCTTTGGTTGTTTCACATGTCTTCTAGATCGAAGTTTAATTGGTTGTTTGTTAACCGATGCTAGTACATATTAGGATTTGCTAGACTATATAATTTTGTTATATGCATGCTTGCAGTTGATTCTGTGCAACTTCCAATACATGTTTATTGCGTTTATTCTAGAATGCATGCTAGGGCTTTCATGATAGATGTGGTTGCTAGTAGTTTGGATGCCATGATCATTGGGTTCGAATTGCATAAGTAGATGGGTTTCAACTTGAGTAATTAGGGTTTAAGGTACTAAGGTTGCTTCTAATCAATTTGTCTTTCACGTTCTTATTGTGTTTGATATGTTAAGATTGTGAGGTTGCGTATCATTGTTTTTGCATGTTAGATAGATAAGTTTCTCTACAAAGATGATTATTCACCATAGTTAATCTTGAAGTATTAAGGGGAGTTAAGTTCAATGACGAGACATGATGGCTTATCTTCTGATTGATGGCTTGTATATCATATGTTCCACTTCAAAAACAATAGAATGATCTAAGACTACATGTGTGCATGATAATTACTTCCATATCATCCATTCATCTCTTAAAGTTGTGTTTGTGCTCTATGTCAGTCAATTTGATTGTAAATCCCTGATTCATTGTATAGTGTAAATTGTAATCGAAAATAGATTAGTACTTTAGAGTACCCTACATCTTAGGGAGTGAATGATAAAACATGTGCTTGCTCTTACTACATTCGATAGAGATTTTAAATTTGTGAATTCTTGAATACCTTGTGTGTCTAGGATGTCAATAATAATTGAAACATTTTACATGTGTCAAGTGCAGGGACGAAGTTAGGATTTAAATTTAGCCCAAGCTAAAACACATTAACTTGGAAATTGGCTATGCAATTATATTCACTACTATAACTGGAAATCCCATATTTTATTGCCAACAGTTTCACCAATAAAATTGGAATTCAGAATGCCTATGTTAGAAATAGCATAAAAGAAAAGTAATATTATTTATAAGGGTTAATATAGTAAATAAAAAAGTAAAATAAAAAAGAAAGTAAACAATTAATAATGAGAGTTTTCAATCCTACAAACTCTCCCAAACAACTAAATAAAAGGAGCACACGCTCTAACATTCAATTGGACAATAAAATAAGATGTTTCCTTCATAAGAAATAAACATTACGCATGTTAAATCACGTCTTTCCGTATGCGCCTTGGCATGCGTAGGAATCACGTCATCCCGTATACGCCTTGGCATGTGTAGGAAGGCTAATTCATATAATAGTGGGATACGTGCTTAATTATATAGGATATTTGTATCAAACAAGAAAGCTGCACGGGCTATAGCCTAGCCAACCCTCTTCAATCCTCCATCCCTGGTCAAGCCATCACGTCCTAGGTCTAAGAAGATTTTACTATTGCTACCACAGTGACAGTTTTAACAAGAATCAAGGAAATATCTTTGGGTGTTGGTAAGTATTAGCCAAGAATAACAAAGCCCCAAATCATTGTACTAGTTACATATTTACAATATGTCACGGTTATTAGAAAGCGATTGCTCCTAGCATAAAGTTGAGAGTTCGTTCTCCGTCTGGCGGCAAGCCATATCACAGTCATCAGATGAGATTTGTTGTCTTCTTGTGGGTTTGGTGTGTGCCGATATACCTGATTAAGTTTGGATCGTGCTTGGTGGTTGTGAGACAGAAGAGAAGTGAGTGTATCGGGATATGTTTGTGCTTCTCTAGACAATAGGATTGCGTGGCTAGTGCTAGGGTGGCCAGATGGTGATGACCTAGTGGCGCGCAAATAGTTTTGAATCATTTTTTTATCTGATCTGGGCTACTCTCTTAAGTGTCTAATCTAAACAAAACTACAGAAGTACGATAGCTTGGGGCGGCAGAGTTGGCCCAGCGTCGAAAGGAGGGGTGACCTTCTGGTGGTGGCTGACGTGAAGCTGTATCAGAGCTAGCCATGGCCGTTTTCCTCTCTCCAAATAAGATTCAGGCTCTTTTTAAGCCCAAACTAATTAATTTTTTTTATTTCTAATTATTATTTAATAGTTATGTTGCGTGTTTTCCGCATATAAGCCCATATTTAAGGAGTGTCGGGCTGCGTGTTGTGTGCACTCAATGTGCATTGTCTGCTCTAACTAGGCAGCTAGTTTCTTACTTTATCAAATGGTCATCACTGCCTAGTGGGTACAATGAGACCAAGTGTCATCAGAATTATCTTTCGGCGACAGCATAACTGGAGAGTTGTTGTATTAGACATTAAGATATGTAATTGTTGCTTCATCATTTTTACTTTTTAGTGTTATGTATCTATTGATCTCTCTAGTATGTCACCATTGTTTCAAAACAAAGAGAGTCGTCATTAGAGTGGTACGTTTTACTAGTTAGTGTTTTGTTGAGTACTTGTTTCAGTTGTTTGTATGTAATTCTAATATTATTTCAAATATTTGTATCAGGGGATTTAAATTTCACGTCCTCCTTGTTTGCTTCATTAATTAATATCATTTACTTTTTTGTTTGAAAAAAGGATGTCAAGCAAAGGAAATATATAATGGCCAAAATGTGTGTCCTTGCTAATTTTTTTTAAATAAGGTAAATAACTCAAATAAGTGCAAATTATCATTTGGTCTAGTGACAGTCTCCCTTTGTTAAGTAGGATATTGCAAGTTTGACTCACAATAAACTGGTTGTAGAATTTCAGTTGTTTACCCCATAAAAAGATGTACACTACAAGGAATACAACGTTCTACTTGCTGAACTATTTTTTTATATTTTAAGTAGAATAATCAAAGTTGTTATATCGAAATTAAGTTCTATGCATAAAGCGGCTTATTTATTTCTTAAACCACGTGATCTCTCATTATTTTCCAAAACCACGGCACGGTTAATTGTTTTAGTTTTTCAAAACCGCCATTCTAGAATTATCTGTTGATCTATAAAATGGCTTTCAGTGAGTGGGTTATTGTATCATACAAACAATCTATTTCTTGCTAGCTACTTGTACGTGTAGTAAAAGTTTATTTTCTATAGCCCAAATGATCAGAGTCGATGTCTTTGAGATCTCTGGTGGTCAAGATGAAGATAGAGATGATTCAATTGAGAAGGTATATTGTTCTAAGACAACCATCGAATCAATGATTTACAAAGCCAAGAGGTATAGATTCATTTTTTAGAATAATACCTACAACACGACTGAAGTGATTCTTCAAATTCTACTTATTTTTAATGTTTTTTGTTGTTTATAGCATTTTTTGATTAAGAATTTAATATGTATGAGTAGTGCTCTTCATAATACGAAGGTCACCAACCTTATATTAAAGTTTCGGTCATGAATAAGTGACAAAGAAGTTGCGAACCAGAGACAAAAAGTAGGGTTCTCGGCCATGTCCGCCGGCGTGTACTTTGCCGTCGTCGGACAAGGCTTGTTGGCACTGTGCGGGTCTGAGGAGATGTGTCGAGGCTCTTTGATCACGACTTTTGGTTATTTCAGGAAGTCTTCGTCAGTGTTGTTGGGGTTGTAGAGAGGAGATGGAGTGGCGGCGGTTGGTCTCTGGCTTAAACACTGTGGTCTGCCTTGATGGAGAAGCTGGACGTTGCAGGTGCGACGGCTTCTAGGTGGTGGTGTGATGGTGGTGACGTATCGCTTTGGATTTGTGGCGGCACGGCTCAGATATGATCGATATGATCTAATTTGTCTTGGATTCGATCGGGTTGTGTTGGTAGGCTAGGGACAACGCGTCTCTATGGATTGGCATGGCTATTGCTTCTAGGATGGCGGCGTTCTGGTGAATGGTGAGGATCGATGCAATCGGCGGACCGATGGCAATGGCTGCAGTGTGATTCGGCGGGATTTGGCTGACGTCATGTTGTTTTCCGGCGCCCTTGAATAAGGTTTCAGTTTGGGCTTTGATGTTGGGCCCAAACCAAAGTATTTTGCTATTGTTTGTTTTTTGTTTGTGTTATATTGTTATGTTAATAAGTTCCTACCTTAGTTGTGTAGGATTAGTCGGGTTTCATGTCTGAGAGTGCACTTTTTGTATCTTGTTTGCTCTAGGTAGACGGCGAGTTACTTGCTTTGTCAAATGGTAGTTGCCGCCTAGTAGAAGAGTGAAGTTGAGTGTCGTCGGATTTATTTTCCAGCGGCAACATAGTGGGAAAACTGTGTTATTAGCCATTATTTTTCGCAGTAGTCGAGTTATCTTTCCGGTATTTCACCACTATTTTAAAACAAATAGAGTAGCCGCTAGTGCACTCTTTGTTAGTTGGTGCTTAGTTGAGTACAAGTTTGTAGAGATATCTGATAATATTTCAAGTCTTGTAATCAAGGGTTTAGGTTTAATCTCCCCCCCCCCCTTGTATTTGTCTGTTTCATTAAGCAAGGTTCGAGGATAGCCTCACAAGCCCTCTTTTCTAAAAAAAAAAAGAAGAAGAAGTTTCGGTCATGAATCGATAATTTTAGCGTTAAATTTTTCGTTTTAGATTATCTCTAAAAAAATTTCAGCTAAATCAATTTACATTCATGGATGATATAAGTTTAACTTAAACTGTTCTTATTCATAATTTGTATATAATGTTTATGAATACCAATACGTTAATCAAATTTACTAAACATTTTCAAAGATGATTTGCTCATAAAAAAAATGATGCAAGAATTATTTTTCCGGAACCCCGGCCGGAACTATTTTATGGTTTAAGATCGATTGTCATTAGTCATCTTGGTTGACAATTTACTACATCATGATGATCATCTTAGCCAGAAATTCAAAAATTCAAAAATCATATATAGCTGTGTTTGATTCTATAAATTAGACATATATTGACCACAAATCTAAAAAGAAAATCTAATAATATTTAATATTTAAAAGAACAGTTAGTACCTGACGTTAATGGGATAAATATTAACCACAATTGGAAGGCCATATTTTTTTTTTGGTCAATGGGAAGGCCATATTAGATGATAGTCAATATTTGGAATGTATTTAAAACATTTCGTTCGGATAAAATATTCATCATGCATGGTAATTAATAAAGTTTTTAAATATGATAAAGCGTATATAATGACATATAAGAAAATCCATATGCCAGATTTCGTCCAACATATTTCCAATTTTCCATGCATGCATGTATTTGTTTTCGCCACCTTTTATAATTGGTAACAAAATGAAATCTGAGACTCAATTATATTGGTCAGTCATGTATGCAATAAACATGCATGAACATAGACACTCCCTTCATTTCCAATATCTTTTATATAAATCCAGAAAGAGAAGTACCAGCTCTTGTGTCTAAAATCTAAATCCTCTTATAACCAAATATAAATAAAATCTAAATCCTCTATTACTGTTTCTACACCGTAGTAATCTTCTTCCACTACGTAAATTATGCATAAAATACACTCTCATTTCTCTTCTGGAAAATGTCTCAACAGCTTCCCCAAAAAAATGTGTCACAATCCACACCTTCACCTAATATGCCGTCAACCGAGTCATTTGAGGTCGGCTTACAAGCAATGGAAGTAATGACGTAGCTACACACGGGTTATGATGGGTTATACCACACCTCAAATTATATAAAAAAACTTGTCTTTTTAGTTAACTTTTAGTGTAAAAATTTAAATTTTAAATATTAGTTCACTTCAAATTTCTATATATAATTCATAAATAATTATAAATTGTTTTTAACCCAACCCATTATGAAATTATGGCTCCACCCTTAATAGGAAGCTAGCACATACAACGAGGAAGGAAGAAGTAAAAATGGATTGCTGCAAGGCGAAATCAGCAAAAAAAAAAACGAAAATTTATTGTTGTAAGTATCACGTACTGCCCTCTTGCATGTAATTATTTCTGGGGTCACAGACTCACAGCTAATTATATTAATTAAGTTAATTGGTTGAATAATTACACAGGAAACAATATCGCCGCTGTTACTCAATACGGGAAGCTGCAACACAACGAAGCGTCAATCTGAAGCCACTGTCCGATCCTTAACCTTGCTTTGCAAGAGAGACAAAAGGCCAAGAGGAGGAAACATGCGACGTTGCCAGCCGGAGATATGGAAGTCTCTTTTGAGCTTCCAGAAGATCTTGAGAACGTAGCATTAATTTAATTTCTTCATTCAAATATTTGAATGTGTATTATGAATATTTGATATGGAAGTCTCATATTTTACGTGTTTGTGGATGCATTCCAGTCACTGTGGAGGACTAGAGAGACTATTAGTACTCATGGTGCGCCTCGTCGATTTAATTTGTCCGAAAGGCTCGATGGATGGAGGGTGGAGCGCAGAAAGAGAATCAGTGGTCATCGTGATACGGTAATTTATATTTGATTAATAATTAATTGTTTTCCCTACATCACCTACTACATATATGAGATGAATTTACTGTGAACAGTTTTCTTTTTCTCGTTTCTTTTTCTAACTACAACCCCCTCAGAGACTCTTGACCTCAAAACTGAAAATGATCTAATTCTCTATAGTTTCTTATAAAAGCCCTTTTTAAGTTATATTCTAATGTACGTAGCATAACATTTAGAAGGATGAATTGTTTCGTGCAGTATTTCTGTCACAAGAAATCTAAGAGGTACTTGCGATGGATACGTGAGGTGGTCCAATTTGTATGTACGTTACGGGGGGAGAAGGCGAATTGACAATGGCAAATCAGAAGAAGATAAATCAGTGAGTTAGATCAACCAATATACATACACAAGCTTATATGTGGCTTAAAATGTATAATGCATGTACTCTAATTAAGCTTCTAACGTTTGTTATGCAATGTCTGCTTAATTTGGAATAGGCTGATAATGAGAAGTCAAATACAAGATCACCGTCATCATCAGGCAACAGAAACTCCAGTACTGATGCTAGTGATGAAGGCAGCGACCAGATAAAAACCACAGAGAAGCGAAGAGGATTTGGAATCCCCTTGCGGCAACCTCTAAGTGGTGATGCTTCCATCCGTACTAGGGCAGGAGGTGCGCCAACAAATACTTCATCTCCACGCTGAACCCCACGCTGAACCAATCCAACAGCAGCAACAATGTCCCAACGTACATTGTGCCTCCAGCAGATGAGCAGAACAATCAGTAGATGATGATCTTTACAGTGATCTTGCCCCTAATAGTTTTTATGAATATGGAGATTTTAGAGAGAAACCTGAATTTGATATTCTTGAATAATGAAGAGGCTGCTTCAGATGCTACCCTAGCTACTGTATCTCTTACAATATATAGTAGAGACTGACCAACTATGGAGGGACACGTGCAGCTGGTCTAGTGAACAAGGCGACACAGCATGCAATACAACATAATCTAGCTAAGTTGAACTAGAAGACAAGGCAGCTAATTAATACAATTAAGACAACAAAATTAAGACAATGCTAATTTAAACCTTGTTCTCATAATACCCCTCCTCAGCTTGAAGGTGGGAAACAAGCTTCAAGCTGTCACATAGGTAGCGATGTTGAGGTGAGCAGAGGCCTTTAGTGAAGAGGTCGGCTAGTTGCTCTTTTGATCCAACGAACTTTAGCTTGATGGTCCCTGCTTTAACTTGGTCCCTTGTAAAGTGAACGTCAACCTCAATATGTTTCAGTTTAGAGTGAAAGACGGGATTGGTGGCAAGGGCCAGAGCAGATATGTTGTCACAATGAAGAGTAGGCTTGTCCAGAACTTCAATGTGCAAGTCTTGCATGAGATGTAGCAACCATTTTACCTCAGATGTGGTGTCAGCCATAGACCTGTATTCTGCTTCAGTTGAGGATCTTGATACTGCAGTTTGCTTCTTGCTGCACCATGACACAGGAGTACCTTCAAGGAGAATAACAAATCCAGTTGTTGATTTTCGATCATTGGGGTCACCAGCCCAGTCTGCATCACAGTAGGCATCCATTTTAATAGGACTGAGAGAGAACTTCTTGGTGGTTTGACCCCTCCTGAACCATATGCCATAGTCAAGAGTACCTTTGATGTATCGCAATATCCTTTTGGCTGCATTGAGATGAGTATATGTTGGACAATGCATGAATTGGCACACTAAGTTGACACTGTAGGCAATGTCTGGCCGTGTAAAGGTTAGGTACTGAAGGCATCCCACTATGCTCCTAAAGTGAGCACTGTCTTGCTTGTCAAGTTGTTGTCCCATGTCCTTGATAAGTTTTAGACCTGATTGACAAGGAGTTATTTGAGAATGACAACTATCAAGACCCGTTTTATGAATTACCTCTGAGGCATACTTTTGCTGAGAGACAAAGACATCTCCATTCTTCATATATTTTATTTCCAGCCCTAAGAAAAAGTGTAGAGGACCTAGATCACTCATGTCAAACTCTGCTTGTAAAGAGCTCTTCACTTCACCAATAAGATTTTCACTATTTCCTGTTATGATAATGTCATCAACGTACAGGAGCAAGTACACCTTTGAGCTTCCAGAGATTAGGACAAACAAGCTTGGATCAGCATAAGATGGTTTAAAGCCTAGAGAGGGCAGAAAAGTTGTAAACTTCTCATTCCATGCTCTTAGAGCTTGCTTTAGACCATAGAGAGACTTGTTGAGTCTGCAAACATGTGAGGTAGGTTGTTGTTCAAAGCCACCTGGTTGAGACATGTATACCTCTTCAGTTAAGGAGCCATGGAGAAAGGCATTTTTGACATCAAGTTAGTGAAGTTTCCACCCATATTGAGCTGCTAGAGCAAGGATTAGTCTCACAGTAGTGTGTCTCACAACTGGAGAGAATGTTTCATCATAGTCAATGCCATACTCTTGACTAAAGCCTCTAGCAACTAGCCTGGCCTTGTATCGAGCAATAGAGCCATCTGCATTCCTCTTGATTTTAAACAACCATTTGCAGGAGACAAGATTTTTGCCAGGAGGAAGTGGGACTAATGTCCATGTGTTCTGCTTCATCAAGGCATTATATTCTTCTATCATAGCTTGTTTCCACACTGGTTCCAGCAGAGCATTTTTATAATTGTTAGGTTCAACTTCCATTGGATTTGAGGATGTATTTGACATAATGGACAAGAGACACTTCTTTTTTACTATTCCTCTCTTGCTCCTTGTCAGCATTGAGTGAGTATTATCCGGATCAGCAGTTAATCCTTCAATTGGATGAAGGATATTGGCCTCTGAAACTTGATGAGTAGGTCTAGACTTGTTACATTCAAGAACTAGAGAGATTGATCCAGGTCCAGGTTGCGTTTGTACAGAGATGTTACCTTGCTCCTCTTGAAAGTGGATATCAGTGTTAACTGAAGAGTCAAATGGATACTCATGTGAACTCACATTTTGTTCACTATTCACAGTAATGGTGGGATCATTATTAGAAAACAATACTAGCTGATTATCACATTCATTTGCTTGAACTGGATCCACAGAGGCATTATCATGATCACTGCATTGAGAATGAGAAGTAGCAATAGGCATGGCATGGTTACTGCTATTAACTGGAAGGTCACAAGGGTTACCTGTATGACTAACCTGATTGAGAGGACTTGCACATGAAGTAGTTGGAGACAAGAAGGTTGAGGCAGAGGGCTGAGTATAATATTGAATTAAGTAGGGAGCTACAGGATGTGTTCCCATTTGAGTTGCATTGAGAGAGCAGCTCACTGATTGAGACTTGTCACTGTGTTTGGCATATGGGAAAATACCCTCATTAAAGAAAACATGTCTTGAGATAATATACTTTCTAGTGCCCGGGCAATAGCATATATACCCCTTATATCCAGCTGCAAACCCCACAAAGACACACATCACTATTTTGGGTTGAAGTTTATTACTTCCATTTAACAAGAGAGGGTAGCAACAACATCCAAATACCCTTAGAAGGTCAACAGGAGGAATGGCATTATACAACTTTTCGTAGGGAGACTTCATATCAAGATTTTTAGTAGGCATCCTGTTGATTAAAAATGTAGCACAGGCACAGGCATGATACCAAAACTTAGGAGGCATGGAGGCTTGTTGAAGTAAGGTCACAGCTGTCTCTCTAATGTGTATATTCTTCCTCTCAGAGACCCCATTTTGCTCTGGGGTATAGGGGCAGGAGACCTGATGAGCAATACCATTTTTACTCAAAAACTCTTTGAACTTTAGCCCCATGTATTCACCACCTCCATCACTTCTAAGACATTTAATCTTACGAGAGAACTGAGTTGATACTAGGGCACATAAAGACTTAAAGTAACTCAAAACTTCTGATTTGTTTTTCATAGGAAATATCCAAGTAAACCTGGAGCAGTCATCTATGAATAGCACAAAATACTTGTAGCCATCAATTGAAATATAAGGTGCAAGGCCCCAAACATCAGAATGCACAAGTTCAAAGGGTACTTGGCATCTGTTTTGAGACTTTGGAAATGGCAGTTTCTTAAACTTCCCCAATAAACATGGCTCACAAAAGGATTGTTCCGAGTCACTCAAACTACGAATATTACATTTATTTAACATAGTCTTAACTACTTCACTTGAGGGGTGCCCAAACCTTTGGTGCCATAAGTTGTGCTTGACAATCTTCCCAACATAACCAGAAGGTTGACTTGATGAAGAAGGCCCTGCTGCTATAGATCTCTCTCCATAATTCTTGACTTGTGGCAACTCAAATGGTATGGGATACAACCCTTGATTACTCAGCCCCTTGTAGAGAACTCTGCCCAACTCCTTGTCCTGAACAACACACATAAAAATTCATCAAACCATACTAAACAATTATTCTGTTTGCACAATTGGTAAATGGATAAGAGGTGTGCTGCAAGGCCAGGAATTATCAACACATTGTTCAATTTCAGTGAGCCAAGCTTTGTGTCACCTGTGTGAGTGATAGAAAGTTGAGATCTATTACCAATTTGCACTGTGTCAGTGGCAGAGTATGGAGTGACATTTTCAATCACTTGAGAAGAGCTTGTCATGTGGTTGGTAGCCCCAGTGTCAGCTAGCCAGTACTGTGGAGAGTTGGAGGTGGCAGCAAGCATAGTTGTAGCACCTTGGTTGTTGTTATTGCCTTGACGTTGTTGGTCAGGAAAGCCAAAGAGAAAATAACATGTCTCAACTCTGTGATTCCTCCTTCCACAGTACACACAACCACCAAAGTTCCCACCTTGTCCATTGTTGTTGCCGAAGTTCTGATAGTTTCCACCTTGCATCAAAAGAGAGTTGCAAGTTCTAGCACCATGGCCTACCCTATCACAAATCTGACATGTAAGAGAGTTGTTCCTGTTGTTGCCTTGACCACCATTTCCTCCACCATTGTTATAACCTCCAAAGTTCCTGTTGCCTCCATTGTTGTTAAACCTTTGACCTGCATTGTAGAAAGGTATGTTGTTGTTGTTTCTCCCAGCAAAGAAGCCAGAGAATTGAGCTGGGTACTGCATGTTTCCATTGAACCACTGTGCAGGCACAGACACAAAAGCTTGTTGAGTGTGAGTTTCTGCTTGTTGAGGGTAGACCTGAGTATGATTAATAGGAGCAAAACCAGGAGGCACACTTGGAGCATGAGAGTGTGTGGGAGGAGCCACAACAAATGTCTGAGCTGTAGAGGGGGTGATTGCGAGGGCATTTGAGGTTGAGGAGCTTGAAACAACAGTATGAGAGCTACTTCCAATTGATGGGTTTGGGTTTCCCTGAGCCACCATTGCCGAGAGAGGACTGGAGGCCTGACTCTCAGCCTCAATGTCTGCCTCAGCACCTTTGAGGAGTGTCTTGAGCATTGGAAGAGAACAACTTACTTGAGCTCTAATTACAGTCTTTATGGCTGCATACTCAGCAGGTAGACCTCTGAGAACAGTCACAATAATGTCCTCATCATCAACTGTAACACCCACAGTAGTTAAGGCATCACGAGCCACCTTAATCTTGTCCAGGTAAGTCTCAATATCATCACCTCCCTTTCTTAGGTTTTGAAGGTTAGACTTCAGTTGCAGGATGTTCTGACGAGTAGGGTCAGCAAACTTGTACCTTAGACTCTCCCACATCTCCTTTGATGTCTTGCTACCAACAGCAGCCCTTACAGCAACAGGTGTTAGGGTTTGACCAACTAGGTTCATGGCATTCCTATCCTGAAATTTCCAGTTGAGGTGTTCTTGGTTAGGGATGATGGTGACTCCATCTTCACCCAACATGGTAGGTTCAGGACATGGATATGAGCCATCAACATGCCCTAAAAGGTTCAAACCAGCAAGAAAGTTCTCAACCCTAAACACCCATGAGGGATAGTTCGTCTCATCAAGCATAATGTTAGGCAGGAATACAGCAGTGTTGGAAAGACTAGCACACTGGCCAGAACCAGCAGGAAGGGCATGATTGCTCATCTTGACTCAATCAGTCAGCACTTGAACTTAAAAGTAAACAGATCTGATTCAGATAGTAGAATAAAGGCAACTTTGAAGCAGGTATATGCTAGATCTATGTGAGATAATACGGAAGTAAATAGATCTGAGCAAAAAGATATCAACTTTCAATAACAACCAATAATCGCTTCTAATTAAGGACTGATACTAGCAGCAGAAGATTAACAATGCTTGATAACATGAGATAATATGATAATATGCTTGAGAATCACATATTTGAAAATATCATTGATTTCATATCTAGCTGGGAGATAATATGAAATAAATTGACTTGCAACATAAACTGATTGAATGATTTTCTAGATATGAGTCCTCAGATTTGAAACTTGGGCTCTGATACCATAATAGTTTTTATGAATATGGAGATTTTAGAGAGAAACCTGAATTTGATATTCTTGAATAATGAAGAGGCTGCTTCAGATGCTACCCTAGCTACTGTATCTCTTACAATATATAGTAGAGACTGACCAACTATGGAGGGACACGTGCAGCTGGTCTAGTGAACAAGGCGACACAGCATGCAATACAACATAATCTAGCTAAGTTGAACTAGAAGACACGGCAGCTAATTAATACAATTAAGACAACAAAATTAAGACAATGCTAATTTAAACCTTGTTCTCATAATAGCCCCGGCCTCCGTCATCACAACCCTTCCTGATGTTCAGGACATGCGACTATCAAGACCAGGGGATTTTTGTTTTCATCGTTTCCCTATTAATGCAAACACGACTGAGCTTTCACCTGAATCTGATGCCCACGTTGAACCAATCCACCAGCAACATCAATATCTCAACATTGTGCCTCCAGCAGAACAATCAGTAGATGATGATTTTTACGGTGATCTTCCCCCCATCATCGCAACCCTTCCTGATGTTCAGGATATGCGACAATTAAGAGCCGGGGGTTTCTGTTTTCATCGTTTCCCTATCAAATGCAATCATCACTGATCTTTCACATCTTGACGGTGGTGGACGATGGCGGTGAGACCGGTGACACCTAAAAAGTTCTTGAAATGTAGAGAAATGTAAAGAAAAATTCATATACCTGCCATAGACTCATAGCACTAGGAAGTCCCACTCACTAAATGTGTACAGAACAATGTTTTAAAAAGCGAAGGCGTACCCTAATACGTTTTCTTGAGAGTCTTGAGCCTTAAAACTTGAGGCGCATAAAACGTATGCCTTATGTTATAAAAAATTAGTAGTTAAATGTGTAAATATATAATTATAGACATACAAAAAAGAACAAATATACATAAGAACTTACCAATTTATTGCATTTAGATATAATGAAATTCATAATTCAAACATTTTAGATAGGTTTCATCAAATTAAACACATTATATAAATAAATATAAAAAGATACCTAAAAAGATTATTTTCTAAGGCGTAGTAAAATGCGTAAAAGTCATGAAAAACGTAACATAAGGCGTAAAAGACGAGCCTCGGTGTCCAGACCGAAAAATATAGGCATTATGTAAGTAGCTTTAAGATTTTTAAGCCTCAAACAAGCCTTGAGGCGAACTTTTTAAAATATTGGTACAAAACGATGTAGCGCAGAAGTGTTTTATATAACTTTCCACAGTCTTCATAGCTGGAGTTTTGTCTAACTAGAATTTATCGTTGCAAAAATGACCAGCTAGTCGAGCCAATCTATAGTTACGTACATTTGCCTCATGTTGCATTTCAATGGAAATCATCAACAATGCGGCCAACCTCATAGCTAGCTTGCATCATTGTGACTAGGCAGTAGGCATTTACAGTAGGCAAGGGTAAAATCAACATAAAAGTGTGTAGCATAATCACTTCCAAAAGTTACCTCTAATACTTCCAAAAGTATCCATGTATAACCGCAAACCAAAGCAAGAAATATGGGAGCGAGCAATGTCAACAACAGCCGTGACCTCCTATCTTAATAACCCGTCAGGCCCCGTTCACATCAACATAAATTCTTTGATTTTTCCGGCTACCGGTAAAGTTGAGTACTTGACAACAGCAACAATGGAACAATGATGGGAGAAAATATTCCTTCTCCATAAAAAGTGATGGTTTTGGAATAATAATCTTGCCATTTCCACAAATCGCTGTACTTATTTGACGCTATATTCCCGAGTTCCTTCTACACTCGTTTGACGTTTAAGATTATATTCTCTCAAGGTAGATAGTTATGCCTGATCGAGTCCCTATTATTTTAACAGTCTGTCCCTATACTGTCAGACTAAACTAGCTACCCGTAATGCTACATTCCTACCCATACCCCGAGCTTAAGAAAATGAAGGGAAAATTACTTGCATGGTTTCTGTTGATGATTCAATCAAGCTTGGCTATCACAAACAGCTCTTTCAGGTTGGAACATCATCTTGACGATGTAAACGTCTCAATGCTACAAGGACAAGAAATTATTCATGGTAAGAATCAACTGTTAATTTATATAAGTTTGTCTTGATTTTTTGGAGGCAGATACCTAATGCCAATCAAAAATCTTAATAAAGGTGAGCATACTGTTGAAATCGTGAGGCTGACTGAAGTCAATGAACCAGAAGAACATTATGGAAGAGGAAGCAACAACAACGAAGGAGACTTGGTTGTTTTAGTAAAGGGACAGAAAGGGAATGGTGGTGCAAATGCTGCTAGTCGCCCCCGTCAAGAGAAGAGTAAAGCAACATTTCGCCCTTCTCTCTTCGTAAAAATCATGTTGAACGTAATTAGCTTCAGTTTGGTTCTTATTCTTTCCTTCAAAGTACTCTGAGATGTTCCTATTGATAGTCAGTGTGAGCTTGTTACGAAATTTTCTCTCAGTAGTCGATTGCTTTTGGAGCGATCTTAATAATTAAGCTGATCCCATTTTGGGTGTCCTTAATGAATCAACTTAGTCTTGGCCTCCTGGGATGGTCTGTTCATGTTTTGTTTTAGAGTTTTTATATTTAAATTCATTGAGGAAGCAGGACTGGCGTTTTGCTAGCTACTAGCTTTTATCTTGTGAAAGTTTTCTAAAAACTATTGTGGATCAATGTTTCCTGGCGATTTTGCAGCTTTGGCTATTCATGTATTTTCCATTAATCAAACCGATTGGTTGTGTGCATTTTGCCACTTTTATTGCATGTAATATTATGTACCCTCTCTCATCGAGAAAGGAAACCCTTTTCTTTTAAATTTTCCTGAGAAAGGAGAAAGTAAAATAATTCATTAGAAGCATTAGTTAAATATTGTAAAACTGAATATATAATAACTGATAAAGGATTACGTAGATGATCGATCGATAAAGGATTTCTCAGATTATTATCTGCAGGCTTATTTTCCAGCAATTTGGAATGGTGCATGGTTTTCTTCACTTTATTTTTGTTCTTCTTTTTCCCACTTTGGCATATATATCCCTAAGATTGGCATCAATTAATATACATAGCTACATATTGTGTTCTCTCCCCCCTAGTGACAGCATACTTAACTAACCTCGTGGAATTTCTCCAACAAACTAGCATGCGTCAGCTCTATCTCTATAGCTGGGTATTTCTCAATTACGGGCTCTAAATACTAAACCCACGGCCACATCTTCAAATTTCTCTATAGATCGTCTCATTATATAGTAGATCGACATGCATGGTGTTTACATATATATATGTAGATTAATTTCAACTTTGTACATTTATAAATATAAATTTAAGTAGTTATATTTATATATCATCTATCTAAATCACTCAAAATCAATTATTGAAGTTACTCACAACAAAGAAAAATTATAGAAATAAACCTTACATAATCTATTACAAAATATGGTAAGTTATATGTATATAAGATATGAAAAAGTATTTTAAAAAATCAATTAATAAAATGGCCTAAATTGGCAATATAGGGCGGGCTTTTAAAGTAGGGCCGGAAGGTAGGGCCGGATTCTATTTTTTAAACTCTAGCGCTACCCTATTTGAGAAAGGGTTGGGCCAGTCCTACCTTAAAAGAGGATCAGGCCAAGCTTTGGCCGTATCCGATAGGGCGGGTTTAGACCCAAATGCCAAATGATGACCCCTAATCAGGACCCAACAATGATGTGAGAAAATATGCCATCCTCCATGAGAGAAGTCCATCTGGTTTTGTAATATTTCTGCCATTTCTAAAATGCTACTTATGTTTAACGCTATCACTCACTCACTTCTACATTTTTTTGAATAGTGGCGTAGCCAATAATTATGTTGATACTAGTCCACTAAAATTTTTTTCATATTATATATATGTACTACCACTATTATGTTGATACTTGTCCTCTCTAAGATTTCACATGCATCACATTCAAAGGACAAAATAAATTAAAATTAATTATCTAGGATTTTATGTATCGAAAAAAATGTAATATTAATTTAGTCACTTTTAATAATAATAATAATAATAATGAAAATTATTGAGCATGTTGGTCCCACATTCCCACAAATATTCAAAAACCAAACAACTATCCTTGAGACAAGGAGGCTCGAACCGGTGAAGCAAATCAAGCTCACCCACTGGGGCAAATTGATGCATGTACATGTGTGCTAACTACGGAATAATTTTACTTTACTGGTGCACGGTAGGCTCTAACGTGGCTCCGCCCTTGCTTTTGGGAATGGAATTATACCTGAATTGTGATTGATGTGCCAGCTTGTTCACTTTTATGATTCTCTCAAGCTACAAAGTTATGCCCGATGCCCTAGCAAGCATTACTGTCCCTATCCTACCAAACCAAACTAGCCAAACTCCTACCCTTACCCCAAATTTGAGAAAAATGAAGAAAACATTACTTCCATGGCTGCTCTTGATGATCCTAACATCAAGCTTGGCTCTCACAAATAGCTCTTTCCTGTTGAAACATCATCAAGGTGACGTTAACCTCTCAAGGCTACAGGGACAAGAAACTAATGGTAAGATTCAATCCATGCTAACGTTAACCTTATACCATTCCAAGATATTATAACTAAAGTTAGGGATGCATTATGCATATGAAGGTGTGAAACTTAATGGATCAGAAGGAAATTATGGACGAGAGACAAACAAAGACCAAGGAGATTTGCTTGTTTCAGAAAAGGGACAGAGAGGGAAAACAGGAGTTTTTGGTGGTGGAAATTCTGCACATCGCCCCCATCAAAAGAAAAGTAGTGCAACACCCCGCCCTTGTTATATCATCGCAGAAACCACGCTGTACGTAAGCTTCAGTGTGGTTCTTATTCTTACCTACAAATTGCTCTAAGATGTTCTGTTTGATTCGGACACGTCTCTGTGTAGTCAGTGTGAGAGCTAGTTATGAAATTTTCTCACGGTGTGATGAGAGAGATCGTTTGTTCAGCTTCCGATTTAGAGTTTCTTTCATTGGATCAACTTGGTCTTGGGAAGGCCTTTAGAGTTAGTGTTCGTTTGAACTTTGAAGAGTGTTTATCTCTCTCTTTATTGAGGAAGCAGGACTGGCGTTTTGCTACTAGCTTTTATTGTGCAAATTTTCGAAATATTATTGTGCATGAACTGGTTACCTGATTTTTCTATTCATGTGTATTCCATAACTCAAAAGCGATTGTTTAATATGTAATATTATGTAGTCTCTCCCGTCGATAATGAAAACCGGTATGAAGAAAGTATCGTGAAAGTGATTAAATGATTAATACAGGAGCAGGACTTCATCATGCCCTATATTTTTACCAAGGGAACTTCCGTAGAGGGAGAACCCTATCTGCAATACTACTTCCATGAGACATTGGCACAGACTGATCAATTACTTAAACTTGGTTATCATCCATACAAAATTTCAGACATATCGGACCAAAATCCGACGAATCATGTAAACAACTAATACTACAACTGCTGTTGTAGCTGTAGCATTATTTTACTTAATGGAAACCCAATATCAATTAGTAACGCAACTGTTTTCAGAGTCATTAATATGTGCACAACATTTTCCCACTTCGGGTATAAGAAATGACAGTATCATACTGACTTGAACCAAGTATGAGGATAGAAACACTAGGAGAGGAACATAACCACATACAGAAAAATTTAGCAGACCTGAAGATGTCGTACAACAGCTTCAAAAATGATATCTCAGCCATTTTGTTACCTTATATGTCATACAACAGCTTCGAAAATGATTTCATATGTTCCGCTTGCAGGGAAATGGCAACTGATAAACTCCCATCATTAGTTGCACTTGGTAATACGAACGCCAACCCCTCGTATCCGATTCCCCCAGGTCCCATGAAAATTGGTCGACCCCAACCAAAATCAGCGTCATGGATAGGCAGCCTAACCCAGCTAGTAATACCAAGATTGGGACACCTAAAAGTATGAGCCCCACGGACAAGTGCTGATAGATCAGGCTGAAGCTCAAGGTAGTCAAGAGCAGACCTAAGATAATCATTGTCCATACGCACCAAAGCATTGTGAATCTTGCTTGCTGCATACCATGTTGGTTTTGATCGAAGATCCCCAGCTAAAGCAATCGGCGTGGCTGTGAAAATCACATTGCCAAAGTAACCAGGTGGGAGTGGGGGTTGCAATCTAGACCGACCATCAGTAGCAATATACAATTTGGTGTCTTGATCATCAGGGAGGTCTCGCGCCTTGCATGCACATCTCCAAACATGACCTGCCAACATCTCATATGAACTATAGTTGACAGTGTTGCCATCTTCCTTAGACTTGGCCTTCAAAGTGTTGAGTTGTTCACGAGTCAGTCTAAAGATGGCGATCAATGTCTCCTCCGCACCAGGTTTTGTGCTTTGCTGGGAATTTTTCATGGGGGGAGCAGGTTGATATTCAATGTGATAGAATTCAGGTTGGGGTGGGTCTCGAGCACGCAGCAATGTCCTGTCGATGAATGGTGGAATCGTAAGGTCAAGACCTCTAGCCATATCAGACCATGTATTCACAAAGTGGAGACCAGAAAATCCATCTGCAACATGATGTTGCATGCCAACACCAAGCGATACTCCACCACATTTGAAGTATGTCACCTGCACAGAAAAATTCCGGACCTAGTAAGCTTATCTATTTAATAATCCCCCAACGTTGAGTTCAAGGTATATTCTTTCAATTCACCCAGAAAATGCATAAGCACTTGAAATCTATGATGAACAACCTACTGTACGTGTAATTCTAAAACCCCATATATACAAACGTTACATCAACATATAATAGGATGACCATAGTTGGTGCCAAAGGATGATCTTATCGCAATGGCAAAATGCCAAACTAAAAGGCAGAATCCTGCTATGCCTATAATGAGCATGGCATTTCATCCATACCAACATTCCAAGTTCTAAGCAATGCCCTGAATATTAAACAATATATACATGTACTTCTATGCATATAACAAATAGAATAGTCATTAATCCTATTAGAAAAAGGAAAGAGGATGATAATCAGTAATTTTTGCAAACAAGGGCATAAGCTAATGTGTAAACAGATTAACATATGCAGATATGCTCACAGGTCATGAGTCATGACCATATGCATCAGCACCATATATATTTTGCAACTGGATGAAATAATGCCGCTGTATAAATTTCTGTCCCAGTACGCACACACAACAAACACCAAGCAGGTCAACTTCAATCATCTTAACATAGATGTCGATAAATCTTTTTATGACTCCAACCTAACTCTTTGTATCTGAACCAAACTAGCTAATTGATTGATATATTTGTAAACCTGAACTTTCATAATACTATAAATACCAAAACTTTCATAATACTCTTGCTGTTACACCATCATTTCCTAATCCAAACTGTTACGATTGACGTACATATTCTGATTCATCATTGAATCAAGACTGTATGGACACTATATGTAAACCATGTTCAAGTAAAGTGGTCATACCTAACGGTCTCTAATAATTAGATCTACAATAAGATTTAACAGTAGACTAAAGATAAAGAACTAATGATATATATATATATATATATCGTTGCACATACATATCTTTTTTTTATTTTTGTGGTTACAGACTGGATCAAAAAAGACCCAAACGCTGCAACAGATGTATATCGTTGCAGTTTTTTTTTTTGAAAGGGGTTTGAAACCCAGCTTAGATGGGAGGCTCATCCGTTCAATGTTTTCTTTTATCTTACTTGATTTGAATGATTTCTACTTGGTCAAAGAATTGAATTGATACACTGTCACAAAATAGTATCATCACCTGGAATCATGCAACAAAGTCCAACGTGTGACATATTCAAACTTAAAACATTCATTTAATCTAACCCCCGTCAATACAAGGCCGCTACTTAACGTTGAGGAGAAAAAATTGCTAGGTCAACTATTGAAATATTCAGAGAAGAGTTGAAATCAATAATATATCGACCTGTAAAAAGAACTTTGATCTGATATTGAAACTTTTGTTTGACTCGAAAAAATTGAATTTCTTTAGCTTACAAAAATGCAAGACAGGAAAAAGTCTGGTCCAAGTTTTAAGCTATTTCCTGAAAATTGAATGGAATGCATGACGTTCCAATAATTCTTCCCAATAATTCTTCCCATGTTGTCTAGAACTGACTCCTTAATTTAATCATTGAATTGCCAAACACATGTTCTGAAATGGTGAAACCATTTGGATAAGTTTCAGTAGTTGGCATTGTACATGTAATGAACTAATGACTAGTTTTGCAGCAAAATCTGGCCAAGATCAACAATAGTTCTCTACATTTAGAAAAGACAAAGATGAACCCAACGTCAACAGACCAATCAGGTCCTTTGCAGAAACAAAGAATAAACAAAAAAAAATTATTTATTTCATATATCACTATCTTCTAGTGCTTAGTTCTATATGATATTGGCTATTAATTACTTTCTAATGTGACCCGGCACTAGAGGTCACACCAGCATGCACACGATATTCTCTAAAGCAAAACGCCAATATTCCAAGAACATATTCTGAAGAGCCAAACGAAACTAGCGTGCTGATCAATCTCTATATATCTACCAAAGTTTCATGGATTTTAGCTTCTAATTAATTTAGGGACATAGAGTGTAATAGGCTAACATAATTTAGTAAACGTTCACTAAGAACTTATACTTCGATCAGAGTATTTAAAATTCATATGAATCTTCAATAAACTATAAATTATTCAGAGACTCTCAGTCATCATATTCTAACAGATTAGCAACAACAAGATTTAAAAAGCTAAAAAAAAACAACAAAATTTAAGAGCTTGAATATTAGAAAATCGACAGAACAAAAAAAAGTAATATAAAATTAAATATTAAAAGTCGAGTGCTTAAACAATATTCAATAGGTTGTGTTAAGCACACTTTGTGACTGCTGGCCAACTTTGTATGAAAATATGAAATCAAAATTAACTTGGTGACCAACTTTGTTCTACATTCTACAAAATTGAAAGTTTTGTAGTCAATAATATCAAAAGAGAAAATTACGATCAGAAATACGGAACACGTAAATACCTGCAAGACGAGGAGCGGATACGAAGAAATCCCAGCGGCGTAGTCAACAGTGGGGATGAGCTTCCGGAGCTCCAGCGTCGGAGAAAAGTCGCCAAAATCATCGATCACAGAGCTAGTCTCAGCGATGACAAACAGCACGCCGGCGCCATTACAATCGATCTCAATACGACCGTCGTCGTCGCGCTTCAGACGCCCCGCCATGGGGTAGAACGGCACCAGGGCCTTCGACAGCGCGTGTTTAAGCACGCGCGGCTCAAAGAAGTTGGATGCACCGTTGGGGCGATAGAAATAGACACTCGGGGTGTGAATACTGGGAATCACAAGGTCGACGTTGGAGTTCCACAGCGACCGCGGCTCCGTGGTCTCCTCCGCCGGCTTGACGATCGTCGACTCCTTAATTGTCACGTTCACCACCGCCATGTTGTTGGGTTCCGATCTGCTACCAAACATATTCAAGTGATCCAACATTAGTTACTATATCACCGGTATCATTGAAATGCCATTATGAATATAATACAAAACGTAGCCATCCACGAGGAAACCGTTTGATTACCGCAAATGATGGATTTGAAATTACCTGAGAGACAATATGGGAGATCAGGGTGGCTGTAGCAGAGGCAAGAATATAGAAACTTCAGGTGAGGGTGAGGAACACGAGGGAGAGAAGATAACGGGAGAAAAGAAGAAGAAGAAGAGGGTCAGAGAGAGAGGAATGGAGATAGAGTTGATATGAAGCAAGAAGCACTATCTAAAAAGTGGTAAGTGAATGACAATGCCCCGGAGCATATCTGTCACTCACCTACCGCGCCTGCCAACTTTCCCTCTCATCGGAATTATATATTTACTTTCCAAAGAGAAACGGTCTTCCCAATTTTATATTCTCCACGTACAATCAGATAATATAATGAAAATAATTGTATTACCCTAAACTCTACATATTTGCTATGCCTAAGTTGCACAAGTTTGGACTCAATTCCTAATCGACACAGCAATCCTGTACTGTACAATCTGTAACTGACAAATTTTCATGTGAAGTATTATAGAAAACATTAACAATTTCTTTAAATTTATTTAATTCATTCATAATCACCCTACCAAAGTACCAATATATAAAGTGTATTTAATTTAGGTAGCTAGTCGGTTATGTACGTGCGTTAATGAATTACTAAATTAGTTACACACTCAATTGAGCAATATTACAACTAAGATTCACGAGGATATCCCAACACAATTAAACTCCTGGCGTATAACTATTACCCTAAACGCATATGGGAGTTGAGAGTCAATATTTGAGGTTACACGCCAGGTTACCTTACCCGCTTTACCGCATCCGGATTACAAGATGTACGTTATACAAAATTCGAAGAATAAAAAAGTGGACAAGAAATTGAATTGCAATTAACAAGACTTCTCTTAATATATATGATGATTATGAAGAGAAAGGGAAGTGATGTGACTGATTAGAAAGAAGGGTATTCAAATATGAATGTATGATATAGGAAGCAAGAGAGAGTTGGTAAGAAAGGGACACGCGGCCTCCTGTGATCATTTCTTCAACAGACGGATTCTCCCCGGATGTGGTGTGGTTTTGTTTGCCTTAGTTGGTGAAAGCTTAGGAGCAATACAAAATGGAATGGAGGGAGAGAAAGATCAGAGAAAGTTGGTGAGATGGTGACCCATGAATCCCCCCCTCGATCTCGTTTTGTTTATTTCTACTGTAATCGTAATTAGTTGCACTAGAGATTAAGAGAGTAGAGACTACTCATACTGGTAGTAATAGTAGTCCACCAACCCTTGACCCGAAATAAAACTAAACGACTCGCCCACCTGACCCTGATCGGTGGGTCCCACCCGCGGGGCTGGTGAGTTTGGGTTTGATTACCATCGTATGCTGACGACATGCTGAAACGAGAAATATGGCTCGACGGTACGTTATAACGGCGGTAGGTAGAGGCCGTTAGTTCTGACGCCAGCGTGAATTTTAGGGGTGTCCAGGTGGCGCCTGGCTCTGGCTGTTATACTGTTATTCTGGTCTATTTCAAATTCTGGCTATATCTGAAACTGGTTACAGTTGAGGTATTTATGTCGGTCTGTAATGGCTAAAACATTATAGTTAAAACTAATTATTATGGCAAAAATTTGGGAACAGAGCTCTTGTAACGACCGGACCAGCAATAATTGAAAACCTAGCACAGTGAGCCATTTAAGCTACATCATGTCATCTCAATAACGTATATAAAAGGCCATTCTTCGAACAAGCACATCAAAAATTCACAATCAGAACCGAAGTTTGTGTCTCTTTGGTTTTGATAATGAATCTTTGATTGGATTCATTCTAAGAATTTATCATCAAAACCAAAAAAAAAAAATTGATCTGTGATTGAGAGTCTGTGGGGTAATTTACCCTAAAACATGACATGAATGGGCATATAATCGGGTAGATTGGATTTTATTACAGTAGTTCTTGCTTAAGTTAATTCATGACATGACCAAGTTAACCCACGAAGAGGGAAACTCCATTTCGCTTTAGATCATCCTCACTTCCTCATTGTCATTGTTCAATGTTCATACAATTACTATTTTACAATCAGGGATGGATTATGGATTTTCATAGGCAGGGTCGAGCCCAAGCAGAGAGGTCTGCATAGAGGAGGCCCAAACATAAAGCTCTGAGCTTCCACTCGATCAAAACTGAGAAAAGAAAGACGAAAACCTCACCGGGAAAGGTTAGTCAGAAACCCACTGATACGAAGAACCGATGATAGAGTTGTTGATCAATCGACCTATGTGGGCAGTGGCAGATCCAGGAGATTTTGACAGCCAGGGCAAAATTACATGTCATTTGGAAATGTAATGTACACCAATTAAAAAAAACAAAAAATTCAGTACCATTTAATCAACAATGAGAGGGTAATTGTCCACGACGTGATTTCATATTTTGAAAACGTTGCATTATAGCATAATTACTAACACTATTAAATACATCTATCTCAATATAAACAAGCATACTATCATTCAACCATTGATTTCCCATTTTATTACTTGACAATAAATTAAATCAATAGATCAGTAATCAAACAATTGCTATCGATCATATCAATTTAGGTTTTCATCTAATACTATACATCTAATACTGTAAAACGAAATTCAACAAATTCCATCAAATTAATCCAACTCATAAATCATTCGATCAATCATCAATGTGAGGCTGTGAGGCAACAAGTTAACATTCAAATAATATTAACTAACCAATGAATGAATCCGAAAATAAAATAAAAGAAGGGACAAAATATGATTGATCGATTCGATTCATTTGAAATTGAATCAAATACTTACTTGAATGAATCTAGGGACTTTGGCCTTTGTAGGAGAGATTAAAGTTGAGAAAGTTTTGTCTTTTGGGAATTGGAGTTTGAGATTCTAAGAAGGTGAGGACTGAGGAGGCAGATGAGTGAAAGATGAAACCAAAACTCCTTTTGAGTTCTGAGGAGTCAACAAGTCGTCATCTCCTTTCTTAAACTTGGGTTTTTTTCTTTTGTTATAGATGAAGAGATTTTGACATGTCGTTTTTAAAGAGAACCCAAAATGACATCTTTTTTTGGGCAAATAACAAAGAAAACAAGAAGGGGACTGCTCCGTCGTCTTTTGCCACCATATATTGCCGGATTCTGCCATTTTTGTATGGTTTTCTACAGAAAAATTTCATATTTTATGTCCAACATCTCGAACCCATCCTAGGCCTAAGCTCGCCCACACATGGATCCGCCGCTGCATGTGGGTACATCAAACTTCAAAGCTGTTTATCTTCATGGGCTACCAAACCTATTCCCAAACCAGGTAACCAAAAAACATTTTCTTCCATTTGATTTCATCAACAATTTGCGACATATATCAACTAACACATATACCCATTGAGTTCTGCTATGAAATTAAACTACATTATATTACAACATAGAAAAGAACAATGCATTACTCTAAGACTCTAAGAACAAGAAAAGCTCCTTGATTTCAATTTTCAAGTCAGTAATGTACCTAGGTAGAAGGCTCTGGGCCACTCTGCATCTACACTCGTTTCTGTAGTCTTTAGCAGCACCCTATTTTGTTAAATATATACTAGCTGTGATTCTTTTATTATGTATGATGATTTTGCTACTGTAAGTCTGTAACTGTCTAGCTATATATTATTTCTTTTGAAGTATGGTACTTAAAAGTAATTAATCAACTGGATGTACATTCCCTTTCAAATTCACCCCTTGAGTCAACTCGCAGACCAGTAAAATGTTATGTAATTCTACTTGCTATATAATCGAAAGATAGAAATACAGATTAAAGAAGTACAACAACACTTGGTAGGTGATTATTGAAGATATTGGATGTGTGTATGAATTGAAGACAATTAGTCCACATCCGTGTAATGCATAGTCCACATCCGTGTATTGTGTAGTCCACATCTATATATTGCTTAGTCTTAGAGTAATTATAACATTATCGTTTTGTGTGTATATATATATATATCAGTAAGTGTAGCTTTGCTTCATTCATGAAATATATCAAGAGAAATACAATTGAGTTAAAACTCTAAACTTTCATCTTCTTGTTTCATCTCAAAATTCAACATGGTATCAGAGCAGGTTTCATGGCCTGTCTCTTTTACTCTGCATCTTGGATCAAAGCAGGCTTCCTCATAGGACATGTTTCTACAATCCTGCTTCCGCAAAACTTCATCTTCATCTTCATCTTCCTTCTCCATTAATTCATAATAGTCGGAGAAAGTAACTCTATTTCCATCTATCTCACTCATTCCCGATAAGAAGTAGATTCAAATCGAAGTCATTATCTGATATCTTATTCTTTCATTTTGAAGAGAAATCAAGTTCGAGGTCATACCTCAATCATTCCTGATGAGGAGTAAGCTCAAATCAGAGTTTCTTTAGTTTCTCATCTTTAAACTGAATAAAAAAAAACCCTTGGAATATTCTCCATATTTTAGTTCAAAATCAAGTTCTGATCTTTCAATCCATTTTATTTTTGGAGGTGAGATTTGTTTAGGAGTTCATATCTCCACATTTCATTTTAGCAATTTTTGATTTCTTCTTTTCATGTTGAGAAGAAATCTGTTGTCCATAGTAAAGATTTGATTATTCATCTTATTTTTTTTCTCTTTGGTCGACGAATATATCTGATTCCGACCCCTCCTCTTTTCTTGCCAATGAGGCTCGGCTGATCAGTCCATTTTTAATTCCTGACCCTAGTGTTCTCCTTTGCGCTAACTCAATTTGATCACCTATAGTTCAACCTTGGTTCTGCGGTTTCTCTCGATCCAGCTTGAGGGGGAGAATTAGACCATTAAGGTGTTTATGATCTGCATGGTTATGTAGGGGATGCAAGCGGTGCTGCATACCCTACACAGAAACAAAGTTGCTGTCTCTTTTGTCATTCTGATTTCTTCATCATTCTCGATCGGTTAGGAGGTCATACCTCAAATCATTTCCGATAAGGAGTAGATCCAAGTCGGTCTCATTATTTGATTTCTTCTTCTATCATTGGGAGAGAAATCTATTGGAGTTCTTCCATATAATACTCTTCATTTGTTCATTGTCATTTCATGATTTCCATCTCATTCCATTTTAGAGGAGAGATCGGTTTAGAGTTCATAACTCCTCATTTCATATCTCCTTGGCCAATTTATTATTTCTTCTTTTTGAAGAGATTTATTGTCCATGGTCAAGATCTGATTTCTTTATCTTTCATTTAAAAGGAGAGATCTGTTTAGAGATTTTGTTTTAACCTCATCATTTCTGATGTTGGACTATCAGAGTTATATATATATATATATATATATATATATATATATGTTGGTTCCAATCAAATTTGTTCTCTTCCAGTAAGAAAGCCGAGGTCATATTCCGATTTGGCTTCAGGGGGAGCAATTTTGAGCAATTAACCATTTGAGCAAGCAATTGCTCTGTTTTCCTGGATTGACCTTGCTGCACTAAAACAGAAACTGTGATTGACTCCGACCTTCGAATCCAGTTATGTAAAAACGTACATAAACTAGACATAGAGAGCTTTCCTACCATATATGGCTCATGGTCTTAGGTTGTCAGAGCAGAAAATGGGAGCCATCTAAAGTGGATGGACAGAGCTGCCAGAATTTGTTTAACTTATTCCTATCCATCCTCTTATTCATAACTTCTTTAGCCATACTTTGAGTTTGTTGGTCAAGTTCGGCTATCGTTTTCCTTTCAGCCTTCGCTTGAGGGGGAGTATTGAAGATATTGGATGTGTGTGTTAATTGAAGAATCAATTAGTCCACATCTGTGTGATGCGTAGTCCACATCTGTGTGCTACTTAGTCTTGGAGTAATTATAACATTCTCATTTTGTGTATATATATAAGTAGGTGTAGATTTGCTTCATTCATGAAATATATCAAGAGAAATACAATTGAGTTGAAACTCTAAACTTTCATCTTCTTGTTTCATCTCAAAATTCAACAGTGATCTTCAAGGAGTTTAAGCTTCTTGCAGAAGCAGGCATTCATTCTAATTCAGTTTGAAGTAGAGGCAAAGGGATAAGGAGGCATACTTAGACTGTCACCTTCTCTCTCCAACATTTGAACAACAATGTTCATGGGCGGGCGATCTACTGGATGCCACTGAATGCACCATAGGCCGATGATTGCAAGTTTCCGAGCTACTTTAACATCTCCTTCGTCCTCAATATGGATTCGTAGATCGCTCCCTTGTTCTAAAAGGTTGTAAATCCATTCTGGGAAGAAGACATGACTGGTGGAGTCCTCCATAACCTTAAAATTTTTCTTTTCTCCAACCATTTCAAGCAGCAAGATTCCAAAACTATACACATCCGACTTATACGATACATTTCCGAAGTTCCTAGAGAACACTTCTGGTGAAATGTACCCCCATAGTCCCTCTAGCTGTAGTCATGGATATAGCACTCTGATCCTTAGAACACAACTTGGCTAGCCCAAAATCAGAAACTTTTGGAGTGAAATCCCGGTCTAGCAAAATGTTGTTAGGTTTGATATCAAAATGGAGGATCCTCTGGTCACACCCTTGGTGAAGGTATTCAATTCCTTTAGCTATACCTAAAGCAATATCTTGCAACTTTCCCCAACCAAGAAATGTGTTCTTATCATCTGCAGATGACAGGAAATTCTGCAATGAACCATTTGGTAAGTACTCATAAATCAGCACAAAAGCCAACCACATTGACATGGTAAATTAGACCCATTGTTCCCACTTCGTTAATAAAATCTCCCCCCTCCTCATCTCGAGAATTTTCACAGCAACAAGTAGTTCAGAGGAAAGCTTTCCTTTGTAGACAGTTCCATAAGCCCCCTGACCCAACTTGTCCTCAAATTGATTTGTTATCCTCCTAATATCATCATAGGCATATCTACTGGGTTTGAGAGCCTTGTAATCATCCAAAAACTTTTCAATTCTCAATTGATTTTCTTCTTGTGTTTTCTTAGAACTATACAAGTAGTATATCACGGTAGTCACTCCTATTACAGCCGTAACAAGTGCACAAATGCCTGCAGATATAAATGACACTCACCATTAACATTGACTAGCATCTTTTACAGAACAAATCAATATGAAAAGACTTTCCATGATAGACCGCAGTTCTGAAAAATAAGTATAATGCGTCCATAGACTTACCTAATATCTCTAAGACTCGTCTTCCACGATGAAAACCAGAGTGAGCGCTCAATCTATATAAAATCTCTTACTATCTTGTTGGTTATATATGTACGACCAGACAATTCTGTAAAAGTTAAGTTAGCTAGGAAGCAAGTGAAGAGTGAAGAGAAATGATTTTAGTACCTTTTGGCACATCTAAACATTGAATTTCTTCAGTGGTCCGGTTATCTGCAATTTGCTTCAGCAATCCACATATCTTGCCTATCTCTTCGCAACGTTTGCACGATGGTCTGGACCATTGAAGCTTCACAGGCTGCCACCGAATATCTGGTACTGACATGTAGTCTTCCACCTTGGTACACGACACCAGCTGAGGCATGTAATTAAGCTCTGAACATCCATCCTGAACAGCATACATCTTGCTGGAATTGCCAAGGCAAGGGCTCAAATTCGCCAGTTGACAAAAGGACTGATACTGATCAATGTTTTAAAAAACTCATTTTAAAGTTTGTCTGAGGCTTAAAAGACTTAAGGCTACTTACAAAACGTCTCTATTTTTCGATCTGGACACCGTGGTTTAAAAAACTTACGTCTTATGATACGTTTTTCACATCTTTTATACATTTTACTATGCCTTAAAAATAATATTTTTAGATATATTTTTATATTTATTTATATAATGTGTTTAGTTTGATAAAAATTATCTAAAACGTTTAGATTATGAATTTCATTATCTCTAAATGTAATAAATTAGTAAGTTCTTATGTATATTTATTCTTTTTATATGTGTATAATTATATATTTACATATTTAACTATTAAAATTTTATAACATAAGACGCCTCAAGTCTTAAAGCTCAAGATTCTAAAAAAAAACGTCTTTAAACATTGGTACTGATCCCTTTCATCTGATGTCGGGCAACTGAATATGGTGTAGTTAGTTTTCTGTTGGGCTTCTGAGTATTTGAATGAAGAGGAATTGAGCTCGAAAATCTGTCTGGGAAAGCAGATATCTTGGTAATCATAAAAAGAATCATAGTGAATATCATAAAGACTTATTTCAATTTCCTGAGCTGTGTAGTTAATCCTTTTCACCAAGAACCCATCAGCTGATGATGAATTGATCTGGAGCAGTCTGCTTGTCCTTGGTGCATGATAAATCAAAGCCTGGGTAGCCGCAGTGGGGTAGTTGCATTCCTTTCAGTCGAAATGAAAATCGGGTCACAGGGCCATGGCTTTTTACATCGAACCTCTGTGCAATTTTCTTGGCCAACTGATGCTCCACGCACGACGATATCAGCATCTAGAACTGTGTCTGTGAACAACAAACTGCATGACAAATTGTGAATCACTTCATGCATATCTAATAATTAACAATTTAGCTGAATTAGATACAAAGAGCAGCTCGCTTTTCTTGTTCTTCAGATCGACTTGTCTAATCGTGCTTCACTGATTGTTTCTTTATACCAAGGACCGAAATATCGATACTGCCAAAGTTTTCACATATGGATATATCCCTTATATATCAAATATTTCTTGATGAAATTTTTTGAATATCGTCACGTGTTAGGCAAATTTCAAATAAAATAAAAAATTATTGATTAGAAGAATTGAACCTCTGATCCATCCTTTATAAGAACAAAACTGTAGCCAACTATACTACACCAACTTGTTATATATGACTTTTTTTAATATAGTGCATTTCATGTCTTAACATTTCCCTAAAATTAAAAAAAAAACTGAATTAGTTGTTGAGGAGAATTGAAGTTCGTTCACCTCATTACAATCTTCACAAAGCTATGGTTATGGTCAAAAATGCTTAATCTGAATGAGAACTACCAGTACCACAACCCACAGTCAATTACTCACGACTCTTATGGTTGACATATAAGTCAGTACATGCAAAATTCTAAAATGTATATATCATTTAATGACTATTATTCACAATATACATAGGACTCTACTCATGGACATGATGAAGATAGTGAAAATTTTGTACCTCATAAATCTTCTATGTGGTTTTAAATCACTTATGTAATTTTTTGTTTAATGTATCATATATAAATAAGATGTGATAACCTAGTTTCCCTTTGAGTGCCAAGCCATAACAAATATTTAGGTAGAATTTTAATAATTCTCGACGATTATTTCACCTCAAATTACTACAACTCACTATAAATTTATAATTTTATAATAATTACTTATGACATATGGTAGATAATAATTGATTAACTAAACATCTCTCAAAATTTCATTCAAAATTTTCATGTTTTTATATAAATTTCCATCAATTTACTCAATTATTTTTAAAATCGAAATTTCTAATTTTCAGACTCTCTATATTTCCGTTGTCGCCGAAATTTTAGGTTTTCGCTTGCTTTGTATCCTACGGCTCTACTAAGTTCTGAGATGATGAATACGAATCATAATGTCATCATCTCTCGGCTATGCGAATGGAGACTAAAACCTTTTTTTTCTTATCTTTTTTCTACGGCCTAAATGGTTGATTCGTCAACAATTTGACTAGTCTGCATTTTCGTGTAAGAATTTTCTTTTCCGGGCTGTCCATCTTTAATATTGGATAGAGTCTCTGTAATAACCCGATTTTTCGGAATGATGTTTGGTTTGTTTAATTTCTATTAAGTTGTGAAATTCATTAAAATGAAATTTGGATTGCTTGCAACATTACGAAACTCGAACGGAAACGTTTCGGAACGTTTATTTAGAAAAAACGTTACGTTTCCGCAATATATATATATCGACTTTTATTTTGTCGCTCGGTTGTGAAAACATGCTTCACAAAAATTGTAGAGCTCGTCGATACGAGTTCGTGGACGCGTCACGCGTTCGATTCGGAAATCGTACATGAAAGTTATTAATGTCGGAAGTTAGTTTCCAATTTTGAAAACGAGTATAAAAAAGACTTTTTTCTGATTAGGTTTTCCATTTCTGGAAACCCCTCTCTCTCTCTCTCCTCTCACCGCCTCCCTCGGTTCTCTCTCTCCCCGATTTGCTCTCCCTCTCTAAAAACAAAAACCCAGCTCCGGCAATCTCATCCTCCGCCCGACCGTGTCGCACACCGCCGGCCTAGGAAGCTTCGCACGGACGTCCGCAGCAACCCTCGAGCTCGCCGCACCTTCCCGCGCTGACGTGAGTCTCTCCGCAACAACCCGAGGTCTGCAAGACCCTTCGCCGCTGTCGTGCTTCTCTCCGACGATCTCCGGTGACTTCAAGGCGTGGAATAGATAAGGGTGAGTTGAATTGATTGATTGTGTGGTTGTTTGGTGTGATTTTGTTGGAATTGGATGGATCTGGTACAGATCGGGGGAGGAGAAAGTGAGGGGGGATACCGCCGCCTTAGGCGGCGCGTGTGAGGGCATGGAGGGGTCTAGGGGCGGCGTGAGGTCGTGGGGAGGAAGAGGGAGAAGAATGGAGGGATTTTGGGGCGGCGGTGGCGTGCTACGCGCCGGCCTTAGGCTCGGCGCGTGAGCGCCACGCGCGGCCTGCGGGAGGTGGCGCGTGTACCCCACGCGCCACCACGTGCGGCGGCGTGTGAACAGTAAATTCAAACAGTAAATTGTAAAATTTATTTTTACGGCGGTGAATGTAAAAATGTGATTTACGTACGGTAAATGTAAATTTTATTTTACGTACTGTAAATGTAAATGTAAATGTAAATTACTTTCAGTAAAATGTAAAAAGTAATTTCAGAAGGATAATTTAGTAATTATTATTTACTGAGACAGTATTTACATTTGAATAGTATTCGTACATACAGAAATGTGTAAACAGTATGTACTAATTGATATGGATTTGTACAGAAATACGTGAACAGTAATTTCGTAAAACCAGAAATTGCTGAACAATAACTTATTATTACTGTTTCGGCATTTAAGGTTTACGAAACGATTCTAAATTCTTTTCTTATCTTTTTAAGGTGATCGATAAATCAAGAAAATGAATTATCTTCGGAAATTGTGGAATTACGCTCGAGTTGATAAGGTGAGTAAAATCTCACATATATACGAATCTACCCTAGCGGAGATTCAAGATTTTGCAGAATTTTAAGAATGAAATGTGACATGTATATGTTATAGTGAATTATATATATATTGTATAAATGGTAAATAGGTACATATATATATAGTTTACTATATAATAAACTGTTATGATTTTATCGTGATTATGTCATTTTGATGACGAGAGTTATATATCGAGCGTGTGATTTGATTTGTACAATATGAGGCGATGATTATCGTATGTGGTTTTAACATGGAGTTTGTTAAAACGTTGTCTTCAGACGAGTTTTGTCTTCGGACGTGTTTATGAAATATGACATGTATATGATATAGTGGATTATATATATATTGTATAAATGGTAAATAGATACATATATATATATAGTTTGCTATATAATATAATGTTATGATTTTATCGTGATTATGTCATTTTGATGACGAGAGTTATATATCGAGCATGTGATTTGATTTGTACAATATAAGATTATGATTATTGTATGTGGTTTTAACATGGAGTTTGTTAAAACGTGTTTATGTCTTCGGATGTGTTTGGCATGTCGGAACCTAGCTTTTGGCCGGGCGAAAGTTACGATACAGTTAGAGCTCTAGTCTGTCTGCCGGAGTACTGCATGTGAGGTATCAGATGGGTTATCGGCTCATGAATACTCATATTTTGGATATTGGGTAGCAAAAGGTTGCCCAATATCGGCGGTGTACTACGTGAGGGGTAACAGATGTGTACCACCGTTCATTAGTACCCGTATTATAAATGTATTTGGGTAACCAGAAGGGTTGCCCAATTTCTCATGAGCACTTTCATTTCATATTTTTTTGGGACAACCAGATGGGCCGTCCATTGACTCATGAGTGCATTTATATTTGTTGATTTGTGGATTTTCGTATATATTGATATGCGAGTTATATTTTCGTTTTACTCATACGAGCTGTAAAGCTTACCGGGTTTGTGTTTACATTCCCGGTGCACCAATTCAATGGTGTAGGGGATAATTCCGCAGGTGTTGATTAGTGGAGATCGAGGGACAACTCTGAAGACTCGAAGTTGTTCATTATCCTGCTTGTGGTGAGGTTTTTATTGTGGATTGTGTGAGAACTTGTGAGGATTTATTCGTGGGTTTTGTGAGAGATTGTGAAGATTATTACATTTCCATTTTTATGTAATGTTTGAGTATAAATTTGGTTTGTCTAAGTTGTATTGTGAACTCAGTAATGATCTGTTATGGCATTTAAAATAATTTCGATTCATTGAGATTGTTTAGTGTTTCACGACTTTGAAATTTTAAATTTTTATGCTCGAAATTTTGGGGTCGTTACAGTCTCGAACTTCCCTTTGATGTGAGGCATCGTGACCATCCCATCTGTTATTCGAATTGAACCACATAACCCCCAATAAAAGAAAGCTGACGGAGCTTGATTGTTTTCTGGAGACTCCATGTTATATATAACCATGTCATTTCTATTCACCCCTTATCTTCTCTGTTTCATTTGGCCTCCTTGAATACCATGTCTAGAGGAAATCCCATCTTGATCTCCGTCTTCCTCCTCCTCCCTTTTACAGTTCTTTCACAAACGTCTGAAAATCCGTTAGATAGCTGCACCTCTACTTGTGGAGATACATACATAAGCTATCCATTTCGACTGAAAGGAGACGCTCAAAGTTGTGGGAGCAATAGGTTTGAGCTCTCTTGTGAGGAGAATGCTACTGCTGCAGTACTATACTTGGATTCAGTAAGGTATTATGTGAGGTCAATCCATTACAATAATTTCACAATCCGAATTGTGGATTCCGGTGTTCAGAAGAAGAAGAACTACTGTTCAACCCCACTTTACTCTTTAACCTCCGACAACTTCACCCAAAAGTTTTATTCCGAATATCCCTATGGACTCTCTTCGTTTTACACTCCTTATTTGGACCAAGTGCCACTAATACTCGTGACCTGCGCAACGCCAATGAATTCAACTCTGCTTATTGAAACAGCTTCATGCCTCAACAACACCACCATCAATTCTTGCAAACATTCTTATTTCATGGTTGGCTCCGTAACTTCATTTGATTTGGGGAGAACCTGCGAAGTAACACAAATGCTTTTAGCATCGCCTGCTTCAACCTACAAAAGTTTCGCGTTCCGTAAAATCTACAAGAACATGAGGTCATGTGAAAGGATTTGTGATGAACTAGTGAACGGTTTTGAACTCTCATGGTTCGTGTATGGATGTGGAGAATGCAAAGGTGATGAAGTGTGTGATACGTCGTTCGACGAGCCTATGACTATCAAGTGCACGGGGCCATCGTCAGGTTTGTTCTTAATTAGTATGATTTAATTGATTTCACTTGTCAACTGCCCTATGCTAATCCTATATTCTTTTTTCATCTATTTAGGAGAACGCTGGTATGACCCGATAAAGAATGAGTTTGAAGGCAAGTGCTCTTTGTTCTGTATTTCTTGATGTTCATAAGTTTAACTGTTTATGCAACAAGTGGTTTCGATAAGCTCAATAGTACCAGTGTATTGATACATTATGTAGCGATGCATCAAATAGATTTAGTTCGATAAAATGATACACGAAGAGGATATAAATAGAGTTCCTTAAAAACTGTCTCGTAGGTGAGCATGCCTTGTGCTCTTATATATCTTACTAACTAATAGAGTCGGTCTACCTCTGAATTTAATTAGTATACTTGATGCGAAAGTACACTGATGCACTCTATCATAATGTTTACGCTCATTTAGAAGCTTTAGAGATACTATTCGAGTTAAAGTTTTCTATATCCATTCGTTCATCATTTTTATGATCCAATTTTCCTCAATTGCAGGGAAACTTTTCTTGTACAACTCTTAAGTTTCACGTTCAGCTCATTATAAATGCACCCGTTTATTATGGTAAGAGAGATGGATCTCCAAATCATATTCAAACGAATTAAACATTTGCAGTGACATTCAATAAATAGTTTGTGCTTTGCCTACAATGTATTTTTATTGATTTCTTTCTGTGAACAACAGCACTACCACAAGCAGCTAAGCTTGTAATTGGCCTTCCTTGTTTAACCGCATTACTAATATACATGTGGAGAAGAAGACACTTATCCATGTACGATAATATAGAAGACTTCCTGCAGAACAATAACAATCTCATGCCAGTGAGATACTCTTACTCAGACATCAAGAAAATGACAAAGGATTTCAAGGAAAAATTGGGTCAAGGAGGCTATGGAACGGTGTACAAGGCAACCCTTCGTAGCGGTCGGCTTGTGGCCATCAAGATTCTGGGTAAGTCCCAAGCTAACGGTCAAGACTTTATCAATGAAGTTGCAAAGGATTCATCATGTTAATGTTGTGCAACTGATTGGATTTTGTGTTGAGGGATCAAAGCGTGCTCTTGTGTATGATTTCATGCCTAATGGGTCTCTTGACAAGTACATTTTTCTTCAGCAAGGAGCGAGCTCCTTAAGTTTCAAGAAAATATTTGAGATTGCGCTTGGAGTTGCTCACGGTATCGACTATCTGCATCGAGGGTGTGATATGCAGATTTTGCACTTTGACATCAAGCCTCATAACATTATTTTGGATGAGGATTTCACTCCTAAGGTTTCTGATTTTGGGTTAGCAAGGTTATACCCATTGGATAATAGCATTGTGTCTTTGACCGCAGTAAGAGGTACGATTGGATACATGGCTCCTGAGCTATTCTATAAGAACATTGGAGGTGTTTCCTACAAGGCTGATGTATACAGTTTTGGAATGCTATTGATGGAAATGGCTGGGAGAAGGAAGAACTTGAATGGAGGGATAGATCAGTCAAGCCAGTTTAGTGAAAATCAATGTTTTCAAATGCGAAAGTGAAGGCGAAGACGACTAGGGGTCGCCTCGCTAAGGCGAAACCTCAAGGCGAAAAAGTGACTGTCTTTCCAACAAATATTTAATATATACATTACATTTATAAAAATATATCCTTATAAATAACATACTTAAAAATAACATGAAATTCATTATTTAGTTCTTTAAAGGTTCCAAATACGATTTCAATGACATAAAAGAGTTCAAACATAGACTCAAATTACATCAATGTAAAGAGAACTACACTTCAATCGTCCATATCATCATACTCAAATCTAGTCACACCCACATGAATATCATCACAATCATTGTTGTTGAATGTAGTAGTATGAGGAGGCAAAAAGATCTTCTATCTCATCTTCATCATTTCTAAGTAATGCAGCAAGTTTTTTCATTTTCTGCTTGTTTTTTCCTTTACCTAAAGAGAAAACTTGGAATTAAAAATGGAAGGATACATATATTCTAAAAAATTAAATAATATGCAGATTAGTAAGAAACTACTTACTTGAGCATTCATCACTCTTTCTTTTATTACTTTATCAGTGGAAAGTGGGTAAATTGGCTCATCAAGGCTCATATCTTCATCCAACACAAGCTCATCATCCATGACAGGCTCCTCTGATGGCTCCACAGAAATAGGAACTCGAGTTGAAAAATTTTGTTCATAACAATCAATAGGCATATTCCTTATAGCATCCACCTTAAATACATCCTCTTCAAGCCAAGAAATATCACTTGAGAGAATTGGATCTTCCACCTCTGATATCCATTCATCATCAGAATCAATTTCCTCTACTAATATAGGGTCAAGCTTCTTTGATCTTCTTCAAATATTTCTCTCCCTTAATAAAGAGTTGTACTTCACATAAACCAATGCATTTAATCTTTTGTGTTCAAGTCTATTCCTTTTTTGTGTGTGAATCTAAAACCAACATAAGAATAAACTTAGAAGTATGCAACTTATTATATAGTTGAAGTTTATAATAACAATCAAACACATGACCGTACCGACTCAAAGGTGCTCCAATTTCTCTCACATCCAGATGCACTACAAGTCAAGCTAAGGACACGGACTGCAAACTTCATCAACTCATGTGCTTCTTCTCCAAAACGCTCCCACCAACTTGCTACAAAAAATAAAAATAGCATTATTATTATCTACAAACACTCAAGTATAGACATTTGTATTATAAAAATAACATACGAGGCATTACCTGGATTTCTTATCTTTCTAGAGTGTATAGCAATCGGAGTTCCAAACTCTCCAAGGCATTTGTCAAACATCTCCAATTGAATATCAGCTTTCAAACGATCATCAAAAGACATCATCCGATCCATACATTCATACAATCCCTTCTTCACTTCCATAACATTAGAGAAGTTGTCCTCATAATGCAATTGAGGGTTTAGGTAGTAACCGGCAGCATGTAAAGGCTGATGGAGTTGAGGAGTCCACCTTGCATCAATTTTATTCCAAATTGGTTGATAGTGTCTGATGTTCTTCTTCAAACTAAATGCAATCTTCTCTTTGGCAGCATCCTTCAGTTCATATATGTACCCCATAGCAGGCCTTACTTCAGAATCAACCTCCCTCAAGACACACACTAATGGCAGCACACCTTTCACACAAAAAGTAACATCACTCCAAAAAGTATTCTAAAAAAGAATAATGACACGAACCTGTATTGCTTCATGGCTTTTAACAAAAGGGCCTTCAACCCACTGCTTGCTATTAAACATCATTTGAAGAGGCTGCTTCTGCTTATAGATGCTTTGAAGAGTGAGAAAGGCAGTTGCAAAGCGAGTCACAGCTGGTCGGATTATCTCTTTGTTGCTTGTGAATTCCCTCATCAAAGAAATGACCCATGTGTGACCATAGAGAAATTTAACCACTTGCTTAGCACTTTTAATTGATTTCTCAAATATCGTCATTTTGCTAATATCTTCAAGCATAAGATCAATACAATGTGTTGCACATGGCGTCCACCACAACTTTTCTCGTCTTTGCATAAGCCTAAGTCCCGCATTCTTATAATTGGATGCATTATCGGTGACTATTTGAATCACATTCTCTTCCCCAACTTCTCTCACCACATCATCCAAATATTTTAACATCAAAGATCCATTTTTCACACTACCGGATGCATCAATGGACTTCAAAAAGAAAGTACCAGCTGGACTATTCACAAGAAAATTAAGAAGCACTCTACCCTTTCCATCGGTCCAACCATCCGACATAATGGAACATCCATATTTCTCCCAAGCTTGCTTATGCTCTAACAAATACCTATCAATGTCTTCGACTTCTTCCCTAAGAATCCAAGTTCTTAATTCATGCATAGAAGGAGGCTTAAATCCTACACCATACTTAGCAATGCCCTCTACCATAGCTAACCAAAATGGATCATTAACCGTATTGAAAGGAAGCACTCTAGAAAACATAAAACGACCAACCATTCGACAAACATCTTTTCTTAACTCTTTTTTGTAAGCCTCATTCAATACAGTTTGTTTAGGCTCCGAAGCCACATATTTATCAATCGGTCCTATAACTTTTGGTTGGACAGTAGTACTCCCACATTCTGAACTTAGTTGGTGTTCAACGACATTACTCTCACCACCAATACCTGCCCCTATCTCACACAACATAATAGTTCTCTTATTTTTATCATCTTTAGCATCCTTAATAGCTATTTGAAATTCGTTCTTTACATCTTTAGGGACTTTATTACAAGCTTTCATGCCACCTGAAATGCCTGCTAAATGATGCTTAAGCCTAGAGATAGTGCCACTACATACTTGATTACAAAAAACACATCTAAAATATTTCTCCCATTCCGTTTTCTTTGTATACTTCCAGGCCTTATCTCTTCCATCTTCCCCTTTCCCACTCATCACTAATATAATTACCAACACAATCACACACAAACAACAAAAACCCAATAGTGAGTAAATCAACATAACCATTTACAGAAAACTAAGAGAACTAATAGAGAGTAGCAAAGATAACTAACTTGATAAATACCAAAGCAGGTAGACAAATTGAGGATGGAATTTGATGTGTGCAGACTGCAGAGGCAATGAAAATATTCGGGTTGATTCATAAGTAACAACAAATATTGACCGAATATGATTAGTCTAATTAAAGCATTATATCATCTACATACACCATACCTTAATTACTCTCAGTTCACAAATGTGGCAATAGAGCAGAGAGAATGGATATGTCCATGCGGCTGAGAGAATGGAGAGGCTGAGATAGGTCAAATGGATGTTTGTTTAATTAACATACCAAACGACGGATGATTATAGGTTGAAAGGAAGTTGGTTTAATTAAAAAACGACGGGTCGTTTAATGCATTGATTATATGTCTTCGTCTTCTTCCTTGAAACGAGTCGTTTGGACGGGTCGCGCCTCGCATTCGGATCTCAGCTCTGCCTCACCGCTCCGGGCGTCGCCTTTCCAGCAGCACGTCGGCGTTAGAGCCAACGAGGCTTTTCATCCCCGCCCCGCACTGAAGCGCGCATCGGCGTCGTCTCGGCGTCGCCTTTGACAACATTGGAGAAAATTACTTCCCTTCATGGGTATCTAACCAATTGAATGAAGGAAAGGACATAGAGATAGAAGATGCCACAGAGGATGAGATGAAAATCGTAAAGAAGATGATTTTAGTAGCACTGTGGTGCATACAAATGAAGCCAAGTGAACGCCCTTCAATGACGAAAGTGGTCGAGATGCTTGAAGGCGAACTGGAGAGCCTCCAAATACCCTCAAAGCCTTTCTTATGTCTCCAACAAATCCCAACTGAGGATAGTGGAACACTTCAACTTCAGCAGGTGGATCACTACCGACTGAATCTACAGAGATCAGTTCACTAATCTCATAAGAAAATGCAAGTTAGTTTACTAAGCAATGTTTTTTTTGGTGGACTTATCTACTGAGCAAATGTAGTTCATGCAAGCTTATTTTTGCGAATTATCTACCTTTTCTCGCTTAAGAAAAAGGGATACGAGAGGCAAGAAATGTCCTTACTGCCCCATATTATAGAAGAAGATACAGATACAACAACTGGCGAAGCCAAAACCTCACCAAGAAATCATAATTGAGAAAGACCCAAAAGATCACTATTACAAGACAAAACAATGAAAGGAGTCGTCGCATCCTCATCAAACTAAAGAGAACGAATAGGCAAATATACCATAGTAGTACCATAATTTGTTAGAGCAATCTCTGTTACATGTGTAGAACGAGAATCTGAAAACAAATAAGAGTGCAGACATGTGTACAAATAAAATGTGATTTATTGATAATCAAGCGCGAAGTTACAATTTTTGTGAACTCCTCTGATCCTATCTTCGTAGATAACTTGACTCAAGGGTGACATGCACTTGATCTTGAGAATTGGAGTTTGGATTTGGATTTGATGAAGAACGAGTGATTCGGTAGCTTGATGATTCTTTGTGGACTTGAGTTTGGATTTAGATTTGATGAAGAACGATTGATTTGGTAGCATGATGATTCTTCGTGGACTTGGGACACTTCGGGATTTCTTGAGAGTGATCTTGCTCAAGTGATTTTCTCTCTTCTTCTCCAAAATAAAAATCTACTTCTCTTTATGTTGGAATGAGTATTTATAGTGTCAAGGCTTCTAGTTTATAGAATATTTTTAATGACACTAAAATAATAATATTTATTTAGTTGTACAATTAAATCAATATGTATTTTCTGATTAATTTAAAATTAGTTATGAGAATAACTAAATTAAATAGATTCAAATAATTGATTTAATTATAACCGTAAAAGAATTTATTAATTTAATCAAATGTCCGATTACCATTTCGATAGTCAATGACATTCAATTTCCAATTGAAGTCGGACTCGCGTAGCTTCGATTACGATAATTCGTTTATGTACTGATGCGAGTTTTATTCGGATCCGTACTGATTTTGTTGACTTTTGGGTCACATGTGCAATTTTGTCGGGTTCTTGGTCGATTTAATCATTTAATGAAGATGATTTACTTCATTAAATTTCTTGTGTCTACAAATGCCCCCACTTCAAGTCGTGTTGCAGACATGTCGTCGTCACGTACCGAAAGCACAGCTTGAAGTATGCACTTTGATTTGGAGAATTTGTGGAGCTAGTTTCTGGGGCTCCGCAAATTTTGTAGTAATCTTTCCTTATGACTTCTGAGATTTAGTTTGACATGAAGGAAATTATTGACATCTCCGTCGATTTATTTGATTTGGTGTTGATTGGGTACGGCTTGAGCATTTATTGATGATCATTGATGAATCTCTTCTCTAGTATTGATTGCTAAGCAGTGTTGGTTTTTTTTCTGTCTTTATTAATGTAGCTGCATGTTTGTCTACTTAAGCATGCTTTTGCATTCTGCATGCATTTCCTTTTCACTTTATACAACTTAAATGTTTGACTAATGTCCCATAAAGTTTTATTTAATCGCCAGTGATCTTCTAGTTCAACACACAGAAGAAGAAAAAAAAACCATTTCATTCATTGCTCATTTTTGTTCAGTCTTCATCTTCATCCTTAATTTCTTCAGTTGTTTCTTCTCCGGTGGCATTATAGTACCTCCTCCTGAAAATCATTCATTGTGCTCCTTTACAATCTGCTCCCTCAAAGCCAGAAAATCATTCATCATCTCTCTCAACTTGACTCTCAGTCCACTAGTCACCGAAAGCCTCATCCGATCAACATGGCTTTCTTCCCTGTACAGAGCAATCTCTCGGTTAGCAATGTTAGACTGATCCAGTGATTCCAATCGTGCTTTAATATTCTTTGTTTCCTTAGGATACTAACTGATCGGTTCGATTACTCGAGATCAATATTAACCCTGTAAGCATCGTTAGTAGTATAAAGCAAGAGGGTATCGTTCACAAACCGGGGATCCAACCAGGGTAAAGAATCACAAACATTTAACAACGAATTCATAAGAGTTTAAAAGATTTGAGATATATTTCGGATCAAACATAAAATAAACCTAAACTAATATATACATGTGATCAACCAACCAACACATAAGAAATTACCAAACAAATAACATAAGAACAAAGGTAACAAAATCTACTCTCAATCTTGTTCATGCCGTAAGTATCATAGTTCATCTTAAATTCGATCATGCATCAAGTTCCTACTTGGCTCCTAATACATAGATATTATTGAGCTCAACTACTTGTCTTGTTACGAAATCTAACATACCAATTCATCATGCAATTACGTATCACAAAGAGAAATCAATATGTTTAAAGCACTTATCCAATGTCGAACTTAAGATCATAATCGGTGGAGGAACACAAAGGGGACAAACAATTAATCAACTACTTGTATCAAAATTGTTTTTAACTTTGAATGATTAACATATGCGACATCAACTACTTGTCTTAATCACACATGCAATATAAGAACACACCAAAAATGAATTAAGAACATAAATAAACAGAAACTCATGGCATAAAACCTAAAATCATTGAATAAAAATCGAAAACCTTAATTCATCATGTCATTCGAAAATTACAAATATCTCATAGACAAGAATAAAAATAACTTTAACAAAACCTAAACATAAATCATCCAAGAACAAGAACATAAAAATCCGAAAACTAAACATGAAGATCAAAGAGTTACACTTTATAATTCTCCTCCCAAGGTTCCTTACAGAGGTAGCACGAGATCTTCTAGAGTATGGTATCCTAGGCTCCCAAGCTTTGGACAGAAAATATGGAAGGGTGGTGAATTCGGATTCTATGGTTCTTGGTGAATGAAAGTGTTTGGGCAGAGCTTTGGCAAGTCTTGTGAGCAAGGTTGATGATCATTTTATGTTCAAATGAGGTGCTATATATAGAGGAAGAAACCCAAGGGAGGATGGCCACAAAGTCCACAAGTTGAAACCAAATTGGTTGAGGTTTCCTAGATTCGGCAGATCTGACCTTTGTCCCTTGTTGTGGCCATAACTTTCTCTAGAAAATAGATATTGAGATGATTCCAACTGGAAATTTCAACTAGACTTCCGTGGCTTTTCATCCATATATCATGCAATTTCTCAATCATTCTGAGCTGTCCAGGGGAGCTCGTCAAAGTTGGATGATCTGCAGTGCCAGAATTCTGATTTCTATAAGGATTGCATATCCTTTGCATTAATTGCATATCTTCATCCTCCTTTAATGCTGATTTCTTTTGCACAAATTTCTTCCTTTGAATTAGGGAGGCAGCAAAAGTCTTAATTGTTGCAGCCATGTTTGATTTTTCTTACCTCTCCTCATTAAATTTGCTGCATGTCTTCTTTGACTTTCTTGCCTCTTCTCATTTAATTTGCTGCATGCCTTCTTTGACATTCTTTGGTGCAGGGATTTATGGACATTCTGATACATATTTGTGATCTATATGCAGGAGGAACAAAGTCCCAAGTTTCCCTCATAGCCCTTGGATCAAAAGCAAATCAATGGCTGAGATAATTCCACCGAGTTCACTGGACCTCCGAGTAATGATTTGGTCATCTCTCCTTGTAGGAATAAGATATTGATTTGATTCCAAATCCTACAGAAACTAGACTCAAAATCCTTTTTATCCATATAAGGTACGTCTTCTAACGCAATCGGAGCTATCCAGGGGAGCCCGTCGAAGTTGGACTATGAATCTTGACAGCATTTTCATTCTTGCATTGATTGGGCTTTTAAGTGCAAATCTTCTTCTCCTTTTTCCTTGCGGAACTAGGAAGCTTTCCTTCTCAAATATGGATTGGTATTTCCTAATAAGAATAAGTACGTTAGAAACAAAGAAATACGAAAGCATGAATCCTACTCGAACAAGGAAACATATATCAACAAGGATTCTTAATACTTAGCACGATTTCATCATCAATTCACTTATAATTGATATAAGCTCTACCTAAACAATTATTCATACAAAAGAAACTAAAACATACTAAATAAGATGTAACAAAGAGTAAGAATAGGGCATAATCACATTAAGAACGTCACACTTTGTGCTCCTATCACTAACCATGTCAGCATTAATTCGGTCCCTCAACCCCCTAAGAAATTTAGCACTGTGAGTGGACTTTGTTTCTTCATTCAGATCCTGGAGATCAAGAAGCAGGTTTGTAATTTCTTCCATGTCAGCCTTGATAATCGTCACTTCTTCAAAAAACTTTGCGAGATTCTGTCTTAAGCAGGCTCAAGTTTCCCTATCTCTAATTCAGGCTCTGCTTCAATGTCTTTCATGGCATGTCTCTTCATATCAACGTAACTCAGGAACGACTTGGTCATTAGATCATTCATCTTGCACGCAATTATCGAACACGCACTTGGAACAAATCTTCAATTCCTTAAAATCCAACTTTAAGCTAGAAATGAAATCTCTCCAACTGTTTAGTCTCGCAGAAATCATTTTTTCCAAACGACTAATTTCTCCAGCTTTCTTGAATTTCCTTAAACTTGTAGAAACAGGTGATAGCTGCAACAAACTCGTCCTCTCCGAGTGAAGAATTTTGGGATTGATAGTTGAGGAGCGAAGAGAAACTGGAAGGGGTTTCAGTTTTGTTTTTGGGTTTTCATGTTTGAGATGGTGAGTTTTGTTTGGCTTCTGCGATCACTTTTGTTTGGACTCATCGTCTTCAATACTTGTTTCATGAATTTTTTCTGCGTCTATAATCAATATTATTTCCTGATTGATAAGACTGATGGAAAGTAGTGAGAACAGAGCAGACGCGTAGTACCAGTCATTACATTGACCAATCATGATTAGGGGTCATCCAATTATGTAGTACCAACATTGTTGAAAATGGTGGCATAGTTTAGCAGTATTAAGGCATACATATATACATACATGCATACAAGTAGTGGGTAGGACTATTGGAGCATAGATCTCAATCATTCATCACGTGTAGGCACATGCATACATAAAGGCTTAATTAATGATCTTTGCTTTCAATACTTTTTGTTAAATTTATTTAGGAGTATCATGGTCTGATTTTGACCCTTTTTTTTAAATATTTTTTGTAGGATTTTGACAATAATTTGAGAGTGGCGGTCGATCTAGCCATTTGACTGCTTTCGAAACGTGTTGATTTCCGGCAGATTTGAAGAACGTAAAAGACCTAATCGCTTGACTGCTCTCAATTCATAGACTTGACAGCACTCAATAAAAGCGTTTTAGGCTTTACGCATCACATTCAGCATGGCGGCTTTAAGAAGTTTCAAGGACGTGACGATTATTATCCTCAACGATGTTGAAGATGAGCAACATGATGGCACCACCTTAACTGTATATCCCTCTCTTACTGGGCCATTCGCTTTTAAAGCTCCATTCTATGGTAGCTCAACTCTCGTCTCAGAGGGAATTTAGTAGTGAACCGTCAAGTAGCCAGCTTCCGACCGCCTAAGTCAGGCAATGAGGAGCTAAGTTCAGACATTTTGATGCTGAAGTCTGTACATTGTGACAATGATGCTCCCATGGTGTCATTCAAGCTTCTCAACGACTCTATATCCAACAACTCTGTGCGATGGGGTGCATTTCGAACTATCGGCCGCTTTACCTATACAGAGTGCTACTAGGAGTGGGTAGAAGATGTTTTAAGCCGAAACAAAGACCACATCAAGAAGACGGGCCTCTATCAAGCAGTGTTCGCGTCATTATCCAGCTATGATCGTGTTACTTCCGTTGTGCGAGGTTTTTTGTGAATATTGGTGCCTTGCTACAAACACTCTGCACACATCGCAAGGAGAGATGTATATATCTCTTTTGGACCTTAAGCCTATTGGAGGCTTGCCTATCCTTAGAAGGTTTTATGACGAAATTGTTCCACCCATTGCTGAGTTTTCTGCAAAAAGTAAAGAATAGGATCTTCTCATCCCCAAAAATCTGTCGTTATTTGTTTCTTGTTTACCATAGATTGTGCAAGAGAGAGCGTAGCAACGTGAAGATAACTACATGGATACGGTATTGGTATAAAGGCTAGATGAGATACAAGAGACCTCCTACCAAGAGCACAAGAAAATAAGAGGGACGCGCCCGCTAGTACTTACGATCCATCTGACGCCGTTTTGGGGATTCGCCAGCAAACTCCGGAAGACCTTTCACCATTCGAGGATCTAGGCGTAGAAGAAGCAAACATGAAATATGTTTACCTCTCTGCCTTTTATGCGTGTTGGCTTTGTTTATTCGTATTCCCGAAGAATGATCTAGGTTTTATTCTTCCGGGAGTTTTTAAGATCGCTCACAGACTGGCCTGAGGTCAACACTAATGTCTAGCGGTTCCCGTATTGGCCAATATATATCAGAGTTTGAATACCATATTTGTCTCTAGTGATCCAGGAAGTTGTCCAACTACACTTCCTTTTCATTACTTGTATGGGTGGTTGGGCGAGTATTCCGGCACCCATTTCTTCTCTCGACGTCTAGAAAGCTTCAGGCCCTTGATGGTACATATTTCAGGGGAATTTTTGGCAAGTCATTTCGAGGATGGACATGCCCGTGCCTTGTTTATTGCTTGTGATGATGTTCGGATGGAACGATTTGCCAAAGTTCCAAGTGTGCACAAACTGATCGTTGACACCCACGGAGCCCTTCCTTCGGATTCTGCCTATCTCATTAGCCTTCACTCCAGATTTGTGTCCCTACGGCAAGATAGTTGGTGAGTAGTCGAACCATATAGCCCTCAACGATTCAGCCGACAATTCAAATATGTTCAGGGTGTTCCCGAAGGTTCCCAAAGAGATCGTCGACCCGTACCTTTGGCTCGGACATACTCGTTTTGGGATAGTTTGACGAAGCTTGGCACAAAGGGTGAGGCAATCTTGCCTATGAAAAGTGACATCACAAAGTTTATGGTTAATCTTACATCGAATGGTGATTCAAAGTTCATAACCATGTGTTGAAGAAGCCTATAAAGATAACCATTGTGAATTTTCCATAACAATAGTCTCCAAAAGCTAAAGGAGACGACCGTGTGACAACTCATCTTCAAATTTTGGTTTCTGCCAAAGCTTTGCCCCCGATTGATAACTATGAGGTTCCACCTCCTCCAGTTTTAGAAGAAATCGGAGATTCAGCACATTTTCGCCCCAAGTCGAAGGAGAATGTTGTTACATCCAGAAGGCGTAGCAGAAGCAGCAGTAGTACCCATAGTGACGTGCACTTCAAACGTCAAAAGAGTGATGATGCTGATCCTGGCCCTATTTACTACAATTCCAATGCCAACTTTGAACTTGGCGGCAATGTTTTTGAGGTATTCACTTAAAAATTTTTGTTGTATCTGCTTTTGTACTTGTCCCATTTAGTTATGTTGAATGTATCATATTCTACAGTTCACTTATTGCTGACTTGATCCAATTTTATTCCTCCCAGCTTGAAGATATCGGTTATTTTGATGAAGTCTGCTCAGGTGACGGCGTTCAATTTCCTTTTGAGGAGTGTGGAGCTAACATTCTCCCAGAAAAAGACGTACGTCGAAAGAAGAGTGAACCACAGCCAGTTGACCAGAGAGGTACACGCGAATTTATTTATATATTATTTTCCCGTATTTCTTCAATAATTTATGCTCATTTTTCACCCTCATATATGCAGGTTTGTCCGTGGCGACGGGAAGTACAAAGCCTTCAGAAAGAACAATATTTCCTGAAGCTTCTGTGTGCGATATTGAGGTAGTGGATACAAGTCAATGGCTTTGCGGAAGTTTGTGCAAAGATAGAAGGCGTGATAGCGACGTATTCTCTGAAGATGATTATTGTTGGGAAGAATGAGCTTGTTATGTTGACGAATAAACTTAGCAAATATGAAGTCGACCCATCAACCATAAAAAAAATTGGAGCAGTTGATGACAAGCGCTACCCTATATGACTAGGCAACACTTGCATGCACTCACAAATGCGCCATTGCACAAGTGCCCAAAAATTGGCAGAGACAGTCTGAAATCACGACAGCCCAAGAAATTCGACAAAATAGTTTTGATCGGCGTCAATCTACGCTTGAGTCCCTTGAGAACTTGAAGAAAGAACAACAGAAGATAGAGCAGATGTTGGACTCGCTAGATGCAGACATTTTTCTTCACGATGCAAGACTTGCTGATCTAGAACAGAAGAAGTGCCAAATCCGAGAGATTTCAAAACTGATTGCAACAGAGATTGAAGAGGCAAAGAAGCTGCGAGCCAGTTTTGAAGAACATCATAGTAGCTTCAAGGGTTTGACCTGGATGTGATAGCTGACTTGAATGATCAGGACTTGTTCTTTATTTTTCAATCATCTTGTAATCAATCGATTTTGAAATTCGACTTACTATCAGTGAAATAAGAATTTGCTTTATCATTTGACGGACAACCCCTTATTTTTTTTTATTTTGATGTGACTGAACTTAATATTGTTATTCTTAAGTTGCCTACGTATCATTCTAAAGAAGGAATCAAGTCATCACATAGTCCAAGGGTTTCTTTGTATTTTGTTTTTTGGTGCCTTGTGCAGTTTAAGCTCATGCAGGCGTGAAGCATATTTGACGTTTTCAAGCATGGTACTTTTTCACGAATTTGCCGTTAATGGGACCGATCCTCAAACCATCTTCCGCCACAATTTTGTAAGCTCCATTAGTGTATACTTCTCTGACGATGTAAGGACCATCCCACTTCGACTTGAATTTGGGGCCAGTCTTGTGCGTCATAATGATGAGTCTTCGAACAGCAAGAACTAAATCATCAACTTGACTTATTCTTATGCTCCATGACACATTACTTGGCCTCACTTTGTGTTTGTGAGAGAAAATTACACCTACAAGGAATGAGGAGATGCAAATAAAACTAACATAAATACTAAATACACGATATATCTACCATTAAACCTACCGCCTACGACCATTTTAATCTTTTTGTGCTTCGAATATGTATATACATTTGACACTTTTACTAGTCTCTATGTTTGCTCTTAAACAACAAACAAAAACAGCAAAAATCGCAATAAATAGAAACTAGCTCTTGAACCAAAAGTCAAAAACCCCAAACTCGGAAAGAAACACACAAAATAAGAACTAAAATGGGGGATTATGTGCAACACTGAAAACAGCCCTAATTGCTTCGATCTTCAACAAATTGAATAACAACATAATTCAAAATATATGAAAATAAAAACCCTGAAGAACAAAATTAGTGCGTGGGCGTACCTAAAATTGATTTTTCTCATCTGATCCAAAGCCTTGACGAGGGATTTCCGAACAAACTGCCCAGTTTCTCACGGCGGGAAATATCTGAATTGTGTTCCTCTCATCTAAAATTTCCCTCTTTTTAATTGACACCCAAACCCTGAGTTTGGGCCTAAAAGACAAACCCATTTTTCTGGGCCCATCACCTTCCTCAACCCTCTCTCTCGCTCTCATTCTCTGAAAATGAAAACCCTCTTCTTAAAATGAATATGGAGATTCACAAATTTAGCAATATACTTGGTGAGGTTATTACCATAGACCAAATCTTATAAACAACATGCCGATTAAGGAAGCACTTCTCACTTTTGTTTTATCAAGTGAGTGGAGATATGTAGGGTATGCTCTCACTGTCTCACATCTTTTGTTTGATAAATATTTTGCGTGTGACTCGATACTTCTACAGTTTTACTTAACACTGGCCTCGATCATACACAAGTTCAACTTTCTGATCAAGAACTTGTAGCCAAGAGTGCTATCGATCAATGGTTTCGTCATCTGCCAAGGGACTAAATCAGAGAATTCATACTGGATCATAACCTACGTACACTTCAAACTTGGTTTGTCAAGCTGTCTCTAAACTCTAGATAAAGCATCTAGTCGATCACCTGGTCAATAACCTACGATGCTCGAACTTGAGTCATCTACTCCTTCAACTCAAATACCAATGGTTTGTTTGATATAAACAAACTAAACACATGCAATATATAGTTTCTGACAGGCAATTCAACAAAAAAACATCGAACATATAAAAACATATCACTGGAAGGTGTGTTTATTACAAAGCAGACTGCTTTCTCAATCAGTCATTCTTCTTTGTTCCTCATATGGCGTATAACAACTCTCTGAACAATTCCATGTGTTCAAGTTGCAGACAAAGGGCCACTGATAAGCTCCCGTCGTCACTTGTACTTAAATTGTAGGGCTGGGCATTAACCGATTTGAAATTGATAAACCGACCGAACCGGACTGAAAAAATGGTCTAGTTAACCGAATCATATTAAACAATCTGGAAAATGGCTAAAACCGCACCGAAACCGAATATAACAGGTTTGAAAATGGTTTTGGGCTTCAACCCGACCGGAAAAAAACCGACAGACCGAATTTTTTTAATTACTAAAAAAAGTATAATTTTAACACTGGGGTTTCATTAACCCATTCTCACTCTCTTAGTCTCACTCGGCCGCTTGATCTCAGTCATCTCACTGTGCGAGACCAACTCCGCCTCCACTCAATCTCTTTCTGGCAACTATGCCTCTACTCTGCCTCCATTCCACTTCCTAAGGGTATCATTCTCCATCTCTGATTCTATTTCTCTCACTAGTTCTCTTTAAGTTGAGAGTATTAGTTTGGATTTGGAAATTTTAATGTTAGGGTTTATGAATTCTGGGTTTTCTTCTGTTAGATCCTAAGAGCTTTGCTTATGGGTTTATATAGTTTTTTTTTCGAATTAAGGTTTATGAATTGATTGAATTTTGGGTTTGCTTCTGGGTTTATAAATTCTGCGTTCTCAGTTTATATATATAGTTTTGATTCAAATTTGATTCCAACTGTTATAGTGTTGACGAATCCATCTGCTTGTGCCCAAACTATGAAAATTTGATGTTTGTATCATAATTGCTTCTTTATTTCAAACTATCCGATGGAGTCTCATAATGCTTTATATCAGTTCAATATGGTAATCTATATTGCATACTAGTTGGTGAGCTATACACTATACTAGTTCTCAAGTTTTGTCTCTGTTTGTTAATGCAGCACTGCAACATCTGCATCTATTTACTCATTACATGCTCTTGTTTCTGATTATAGATATGATAAATGATATTCTGATCTCTTTTATTTCTTCTCACTACATTGCTTCTGTTTAATTCTCATTTGAAGGATAGATAGCAACTCTGAGGGATTTGATTCTACTCCTTGTGGGAGCAGCACACTGGAACTGGAACACCATCAAGCACACCTTCATCAACCCAAGTGTCTCGGCTTCTTCCTCCATCTGTTGCTGCTCAACCTTCAGAAACCCAAGCACAAGCCACAACTAGTACTGAGACGCAAGGACAAGGGACTGAAACAAAGAAGAGGAAGAATACAAGTGTTGTTTGGGATCATTTTGTCAAGTTAACCAATCTTGATGGCTCGAGGATGGAGAAGCCGGTGGCCAAGTGTAAGTACTGCCCTACTACTTACCTTGTGCACTCCAAGGGGAATGTGACTTTAACCATGACGTATAACATGCTCAACATCTGCACCAAGTGTCCTCTGTATGCTGCCAATAAGAAACAGAGGTATCTCTCTTTTGATACTCCTGAAAATGAACAAGGTTGTTTGAAATCGTATGTGTATGATCCTGAAGTTGCTAGGCTGTGTTTAGCTAGGATGGTTATTAGGGATAAGCTTCCTTTTAGCTTTGTGGAGAAAAAAGGGTTTATGGATCTTATAAAATCATTGCAGCCACAGTTCACTCCACCTTCCCGTGGGCAAGTAACTAGAGACATTTGAGACTTGTATCAAAGTGCAAAAACAAGGATGAAGAATTTTTTTAATGCCTATGGTCAAAGAGTTAGTTTAACCACAGACACTTGGACTTCAATCCAAAATATCAACTATATGGTTTTAACTGCACACTTTGTTGATGATGATTGGAAGTTGCATAAGCGTATCATTAACTTTGTTGTCATCCCTAATCATAAGGGTAAGACTATAGGGCAGCTTGTTGAGACATGTTTGATAGGATGGGGAATAGAGAAGGTTTTTACAATTGTTGTGGATAATGCTAGCTCAAATCAAGTTGCACTTGATTATATGAGAGAGAAGATAGGAAATTGGAATGAATTTGTATTGAATGGATCATTTTTGCATATGAGGTGTTGCTGCCATATTCTTAACCTTATTGTTAAGGATGGCTTGGAAGAGCTAGGTGACTCAATTAAAGCAATTAGAAACTGTGTGAAGTCTATTAGATCTTCTTCCTCAAGGCTTGAGAGATTTAGGAAGTGTGCTGCACAAGAGAAGTGTGACCATAAGAGTGGAATTATCCCTTTGGATGTATGCACTAGGTGGAACTCCACTTTCTTCATGCTTGATGGTGGTTGGAAATATAAGAAGGCTTTTGCAAGGATGGAGGATGAAGATGAAAAATTTGATAGTTATTTCAGTGAGAAGGTTGGTGGGAAGAAAAGGTATTGTAAAATTTCTCTTTACTATTTTTCTGTTTGATTTTCACTTATATGTTGGTTTATGCAAATTATATATATGCTAGTTAATGGTTGTTACATGTTTTTCTTTGAAGGATTGGGCCTCCTACTTCTGTTGACTGGGACAAGGCACATAGACTTGTGAAACTTTTGAAGATATTTTACGATGCAACAATTCAGTTCAGTGGGAGTAAGGTGGTGACTGCAAATCAGCATGTTTAATGGATATGCACCATTATTGGGGAGTTAGAGAAGTGCATCAACAATGATGACCCTCTCATGAAAAGCATTAGGACAGAAATGAAGGAGAAGTATGATAAATACTGGGGGAAGCTAGAAGACATGAACAAGATATGCCTAATTGCTATTCGGATGGATCCAAGATACAAGGAGTTGTATTTGGAGTATTTCTTCCCAAAGCTACAAAAGGACAAGGCAAGAGTGAAGTTGATGGTTGAACAAGTGAAGCTTATCTTTGGGAAGATGTACTTGGAGTATGCTGATGCTGATCTAGAAGTTGCTCAAGCTTCAATTGAAGCCACAATGCCTCAGATGGACAGTGCGGTTGATAATACAAACCTGGAGGAAAATAGTCATGTTGCAAATATTAATGCATTCTTGAATTTAAGGAAAGAGCAACATGTGGTGGAGATAAAATCAGAGGTGGATAAGTACCTCTTGGAAGCTCCTGAGGATCCTACAAATGCCAAAGTTGATATTTTGGCATGGTGGAAACAAAAGGCACCTAGATATCCCATATTATCTCAGATTGCAAGGGATGTGTATGTTGTTCCTGTCTCCACAGTGGCATCATAATCTGCATTCTCTCTTAGGAAAATGGTGATATATTCATTTAGAGCAAGTCTAACTCCAAGAATGGTTGAATGCCTTGTATGTTGTAGTGATTGGCTCCGAGCTAATAGTGATTCATCTCTTTACAAGGAGCCCACAGACTCTAAGCTTGCTCTTTATGCGGAGCTTAAGAAACTTGAAATAGGTACCTTTCTGTTTACTTATGTGCCAAAACTTAATATTACACCATACACTCTAAAATATCAGTTTCTGATGCTTGTGTACTTTTTTTGGGACTAGGAACTGATGGTAGCACATCATCATCTTGTGTGGATTGATTGGTTGGGAGTGAAGGTCTGAAGTAGTCAAGGTAAGAAGTGATGTACATATGGTTTTCTTGTTAAACTTGAACTGCTACTTATGTTTCATTTGCTTATTTAATTGCTGGTTTGTAACTTAAGTACTTAACAATGATTATGGATTTATGGTTTGTAACTTAATTTCTAAATTGTTGTGTTGGACACTTGAACAATTAGTTATGTTGAATTGTTAATTTGTTATGGACTTAATGTATTGTGATATTCATGTATTGTTATAATTATGTTGAAATATTAAATTGTTAGCTAAGTATGGTAACATATACAAGGCTAAACTTCAAAAATATACATGGTATACATCATTGGGCCATAAGTTTCTGAAATCCCATTTGTTAACCGAAACCGAACCGGTCCGAAATTTTTTTCGGTTTCACTGAATATTTCGGTCAAGATTTCTGAAAAACGGTTATGGATTGAAAAAATGAGAAACCATTTAAATCGGTTTCGACTTCAGTTTGGGCCTAAAACCGACCCGAACCGACATATGCCCAGCCCTACTTAATTGGCAATATGTAACACAACCCTTCATATGCAATTCCACCAGGTTCTAATGAATTCGGGTTGACCCCAATCGAAATCAGCCTCATGGATAGACAGCCTAACCCAACTAGTTATCCCTAGTTTCGGGCACCTAACAATGTGAGCTCCACGAGCAAGGGCTGAAAGATCAGGCGGAAGTTCAAGATAGTCCATGCGCGCTAAAGTATTATGTATCTATAAAGCTTGCAGCGTACAATATCGGTTTGGTTTGGAGGTCACCTGCTATAGCAATCGCTGTAGCTGCGAAGATAACATTAACAAAATAAGGGATAGAGGGCTGCAGTCTGGACCTTCTGTCGGTGGCGACGTAAAGCCTTGTCTCTTGATCATCGGTGAGTTTGCGTGCCTTGGTTGCACATTTCCAGATATGAGCTGTACTTGATAGTGTTAAGTTGCCATCCTCCTTAGACTTGGCTTTCAAGTTGTTTAGGTCGTCTGAGGTCAGTTTAAAAATGGAGACTCTTGTAGCAGTCTCAGCATTAGAACTAGGGTTTGTGCTTTGAGGAGGACTTTGATGGTATTCAATGTGGTGGAATGCAGGCTGAGGTGGATCTCGAGCACGAAGTATTGTCCTGTCAATAAATGGTAAAATCGTAATGTCAAGGCCACGAGCCATATCAGACCAAGTATTTACAAAGTGCAGACCAGAAAGACCATCGGCAACGCGCTGTTCTATGCTAACACCAAGTGCCACTCCACCACATTTTAAGTACGTAACCTGCAAAGATGAATCCAGAAGCATACTCTATAAACCTCACTAATTAAACATCTTATTCTCCAAAATACGATGAACGCGATCTTATCCCCTTAAAGGAGTAAAGCAGTTCAAATACAAGATTTTAGTTATGTTGTGCTGGAATGCATTGATATCATAGCGCCATATCTTATTATAGAAGAAAACAAAATTAAACAACTGAGTAATCCTATATCGGACTTTACTTGGTCCCTCAAGTTTAGAGGCATCTTAAGGCTAATGATAAGGTGTAATCTGATAACATACTGCCTGTTTTGTGGACGGTAATATAAATTAAGATGATCAAAGAACGTAAAAAATAAATTAGCCTCTACATTATTAACTATCGAATGATATAGCTAGCAGAACATGCAACTAAATCCCAATGTTCATCAACCCAATGCAAGTATTAACAGTGCAGACGCCTAGATTCAACACACACTTAAAGGTGACAAGTGGGCCGAAAAGTCAAAACCCGTTATTTAATGAATCGGATTGGGCCTAGATATATTAGCCCACGGCCCGACCCGGCCCAAATCCGTTTTAAGCCTGGCACGGCTCGGACACAATAAATTCATGGGCCGGCCCGTTAAACACATAATTTTATATTATTTATATTAATATTTAAACAATTGTAACAATAAGAATTGAATATTAGACATTTTAAATCAAAATCTCTTGATTATTTCATTATTTTAGTTATATTATTTCACAAAAATCATCAAAGTAGTGATAAAAAAATCATCGTTTTGACATATGTAACGTTTTAGAAATAAGTTTATCAAATGTGTTGTAACATTTTATTTATTTTACTATTCTAAATAGTTAAATAAAATAAATATTCTAATTACACTTTTTTTATGTTAATATGTTAATTGTGTCTTATAATGCTAATGGGCTAGTTCGGCCCGCTTTTTAGCCTGGCACGGGCCCAGATCCAGCCGGGCTTAATGTCATGACCCCAAAATTTCGAGCATAAAAACTCAAACTTCGAGGTCATGAAAAACACTAAAACAATCTCAATGAATCGAAACCATTTTAAATGCCACAGCGGATCATCTCTGAGTTCAAAATACAACTCAGACAACCGATTATTACAAACCAAATTTATAATTCGACATTATAACAAATGGAAATGTATAATCCTCACAAAGAAATCCACACAAAATCCTCACCACATGATGTAAATAAATAACTCTAAGTCTTCTGAGCGGTCCGTCGATTCCCGCTAATCCACACCTGCGAAGTTATCCCCTACACCATCGAATTCGTGCACCGGGATTGTAAACACAAACCCGGTAAGCTTTGCAGCTCGTATGAGTAAAATAACAAATACCACCCGCATATCAATATATACGAAAATCACAAAACATCAATTATAAATACACTCATGAGTCAATGGACGGCCCATCTGGTTGTCCAAAAATATGAAAATGAAAGTGCTCATGAGAAATTAGGCAACCCCTCTGTTTACCCAAATGCATTTATAACACGGGTACTCATAAGCGCTGGTACACCTCTGTTACCCCTCATGTAGTACACCGCCGACATTGGGCAACCTCTTACTACCCAACATCCAAAAATATGAGTACTTATGAGCCGATAACTCATCTGTTACCTCACATGCAGTACTCCGGCAGACATACTAGAGCTCTAACTGTATCGTAACTTTCGCCCGGCCAAAGACTAGGTTCCGACATGCCAAACACGTCCGAAGACAAAAACTCGTCGGAAGACATCAATCACGTCCGAAGACAAAACTCGTCCGAAGACATCACACGTCCGTAGATAAAATCACGTCCGAAGACAAAACATGTCCGAAGACATCACACATCCGTAGACTGGTCCGAAGACACAAAATCACGTCCGAAGACAAAAACGTTTTAACAATCTCCATGTTAAAACCACGTATAATAATCATCATGTCATATTATATAAAACAAATCACATGCTCGATATATAAATCTCATCATCAAAATGACATATTCACAACGAAATCATAACAGTATATAATATCGCAAACTATATATATGTGCATATTTACCATTTATACAAATATATATATTCCACTATATCATATACATGTCATATTTCATTCTTTAAAATTCTGCATAATCTTTAATCTCCGCAAGGGTAGATTAGTAAATATGTGAGATTTTTACTCACCTTCTTTCATGCGTGCAACTTCCACGACACTGAAAGTAATTTCCTCACTCGTTTCGTCAATCACCTAATAGCATGATAAATGCTTAGAAAATGATACGTAAAATATCAGGTGACGATTTCAGTACAGCTAAATGTTGTTCATAAAACATTGTTCACAGAATACTGTTCATGTTTTACTAATCACTGTTCTGGTATTGTTTTTATTTTATTTTTAAACACTGTTCACATTTACCGTTTTTACCAAAATACTGTTCACAGTTACTGGTTACCATGACACTGTTCACAACATTGTTTTACCGAAACACTATTCATAAACACACTATTCAGAGTACTATTCATGTGGTGCCCTTATTCACCGACTGTCACCAATGATCACCAAATTTCACCACCATAATCTAAATGACATTCCTAACAACTTCCTAGTTCACCACAAGTCTAATTATGAGCCTAAACACTTCAATTTAACAAGAACTGAAAAGCCCCAATTTAAAAATCTAGAATTTCTTTTCTTCGATTCTCCTAACACACAACGATTGGGGTTAAATCTTTTGGAGGGTTTGTAGTATGGAAGGAGACCTTCAAAATGAAATAAGAATCGTACCGATTGGTTGCCGGATGAGGGAGATCCGACGAGTTGAAGTTCGGCGAAATATGTTTTTTTGGGAGAACTTCTGGGCTTCACCGCTCCTAAACGGCGGCGAGATGGCGGGTGACGCTACCACCAATCGGCATGGGATGCAGCAACCTTTCAAACGTGACCGGTGCGCCGCTCTATGGTGGCCGGACGGTAGAGATCCGGCGGCCCAAAGTCGGCTGCTCGGGAGAGAAATTTCTGGATTTTTTTGGGGTGAAAAGTGTCGACTAATTCGTATCGACGAGCTCTACGACTATCATGTAAGAAGTTTTTTAAGAATCCCAATGAGTCAAAAGTCAACTCTTAGACTCATTAAATTGAACGTTTCCGAACAACTAATATTTCGAACCCTTTCGTTTTCATTCTCGGCTAATAAAATTGGACAATGACCAACTTAATAATATCCGTGAACTCATTGGAAATTAGATATGAATTTTTTGGGTTATTACACTTAATATTTAAATAAATGAGCTAGCCCGAACCCAACACGATAAATAAATAGGCCGGCACGGGCACAGTTTTGGCCTGCTTAAAATTGGCTGGCCCGACCCGTCCCATTTGCCACCTCTCTACACTACTAGCTAGATATAGTTCCCCAACGGCTACTCTCTTCTACACCTAGTATGACACCATGATCACACTATATCTCTATTACTATAAAGTCAACACCCAAAAACTTCATCAAATTGTGAACTATTAATTTTACCCTTCTCTAACTTTATCCTCACACACAGACATAAGGACAATTATGTAAAATACATTATCAATGTGTTTTACCAAAACTATCTTTCATAAGAAACAAAATTACATAGAATGATGGGTTTTCAAGAATCAAGAAAACACTTCAAATTAAATTCTACAAACATGTGCAATCACAACACGTGCATCGCACGGGCACAAGGCTAATGTTGAATAATTTTGGTAGCTACTTAACACTTATGTTGGTGGTAGTAATAAGGAATACTTGTGTTCATACATGTACGTGTCTTTTATTTTCTTTTATATTATTACTAGTTTGGTTAACTCATTTAGCTATAGCCTTAAGATACATGTAAAACCAAAAAGGCAATAAGATGATATCACAGCAGAGTAGTCAACGGCAGGGATGAGCCGCCGGAAGTCTGTTGTGGGAGTAAAGTTGCCAAAGTCATCCACCTGACAGGACCGGATCTGAGATTTCAATACCTAAGGTGAGATCTAAAAATGGTTCCCGCGTGCTTTAGTACAAAAACAAAACACTATAAATAATCTTGTATTGAATCATACATTCATTCATCTAAATTCAAAAGTCTTAATAATTATTTTTATGTATCAATAATCAATTGCATTAGAGGAGAGAGAGTTAAAACCATTAAAAAAGCTCGGATATCATGTAGTTATTCTTACATTAAATGAATATTACAGTTTTATAGTACAAGCATATGGTTACAAGATCCACATGATTTGCATTACAACTATACAAGATCTCAGTGATTAGCAATCTATATTTAATGATTTGATTTCAAGGCTTGTCCGAGCGGTATGATCTGAGTTCTGATCGCTCTCATGGTTTCCGAAGCTTATGCGCCTATGAGCTGGGGTGTGGGGGCGATTTCGCTGATGGATGCGGAGAACAGCGACTGGGAGACAAATACAGTTGGTCGGATTGGCCCTAGTCGTAAGGGTGCCCCGGGTGTGGCCTACGCGCCCGACACCTGTACGCTCGAAGTGAGGAGTCGCTCTAAAGCAACCCAAAAGTTTTGTTGTTCTTCATATCTTTCAGACCGGAGGCTCTGGATGTCTTGGAGTGCCGCTTCTAGCGCAGTAGCGGGGCTGGGAAAAGGGACCCGAGAAGATTCCTCGGTGTCGTTCATTCGGTTGAACAGGTCGCCGGTTTCATCATCGTTGTCTCAGGGGGACCAGTTTTCCTTGTTCTCGTTTTTGAGAACCATTGTTGAAATTGGTAGAGTTGATCTGACGAGGACTCTCCTTCTAGCTCTAACTATTGCGAGTATAAAATCCAGGGGGTCTTGTTCACTCAGCTTGTATCCAATCTCTGGTACGTTTAATCTGACAAAAACCGGGGTTAAGGTAAAGAGTCAGTGGTGTGTCGGCCTATGACTCTCCGAAACTTAAGTTAGATTCAGGGGTGGAACTCAAGTTCGTAGGTTATTGAGGACTTAGGAATACGTTACCCTTTATAGGAGATTCCTGGTTATTTTTATAGGCGCATTCGGGAAAGTGTTGCTTCCATTTACCCGATTTGGGAAAGTGTGCATGTACATTGTGCTTGTATTGCTTTTGTGAGCCACTCTGGGCGACGCCTTTAGCACCGCCTGAGCCGGAGACAGAGTGACCTGACCCAATGAGCCAGCGCCTAGAACGAGGGGAAATCTCGTCGGGATTACCCCACCGAGGGGAGGTGATGTTTAAGGTAGAGATATAAGTTTTCCCCTATCTGTTAGGTTTTATTTTTATTACAACCTAATGATTAGGTATGTATCTATGTAGATGTTTATATCTCTTCTAAGGATTTATATATCAACTTGTTTGTTAGGTATTCTATTATTCCAAAAATCTCTTTCATAGATTGAATGTGAAATTTATACTGACATGCATGTTTATATCTATTAGGTAACAATACAAAAAAAAAAGTTGAAACCTAGAACAAAAGTTTACCATATCCTTTGTTCTAAATATCTCAATATATTCCTAATATATAGGTAAAATTAAGAAAACGATACGATATAGAGGATATCCTTTCAAGTTATCGGTCAACACTAATTTCATGGTCAAAATATAATATATTTAGTCAACCTAATTTTGACCCAATATATTGGACTTTATTTTATTTTATTTTAAAAAATAATGTTATCGTTTTACTTTTTCGAGAAAATGAAAAATGTTTGAACTTGAAATTGAGAAATCCCGCTTTCATTGGTAGAGGACTGGGGTTAGTTTAGAGGTATGAAACCCAGCCCGGCCCATAAAATCCCGTAAGGCCCAGCCCGTAAAAACCCACCAAGTAATCAAATATTATACATACATTCTATTAGGTTTAGAATAAAAACTATCGCATTATGAAAAGCGACTATATGAAGGAAACTTCTCGGCATCGTCGACACTAGCTGATATGATAATATATTTATTAACCTTATATAAGTTTCATCCAATTCGGACCTCGTCTAACCGTCGGAATTTCCGGAAAACTGAAAACACCACTAATATGTCCTAAGGGATGACCCATTGCCAAGATGCAAACGCCGAAAACCGTTTACATATCTAAAATCACCTAATTTTTGTCACCCATAGTGTGCGGTTGCACCGAGGAAACCTATTTGACGAAGCCCCAGTCAATGAGGTTTTAATATGTCAAAATGCCTCTTTTTTTTATGGATCGTAGGTACGAACGGTCAAACCATGTCCAAAACAGACGAAATTTTTACTGGATCCCTAAATATATATACCGATCATAACTGCTGGTGTCGATCGACATATTTCGAATTAGAGTTGTCGATCGCCGAACTATCAACTAATGTATCATATCCTTTATATTAGATTTAAAATAAAACTATTGCATTATGAAATGACTATATGAAGAAAACTTATCAGGATTGATCGATACCAGCCGATGTGATCGGTATATATATTTAGTGATCCTGTAAAAATTTCATCCAATTCGGACCTCCTTTAATCGTCAGATTTCCGATAAACCAAAAACACCATTAATATGCCCTAAGGGAAGACCCATTACCAAGATGCGAACACCGAAAGCCATTTGCATATCTGAAATCTTCTCATTTTTGTCAGTGATCGTGCGTGGTCGCACCGAGGAAACTCATTTGGCAAAGAGCTCGTCAATGAGGTTTTAATATGTCAAAACTCATCTTTTTTTGTTGACCATAGGTGCGGATGGTTAAACCATCTCCAAAACAGATGAAATTTTTACGGGATCCCTAAATATAATACTGATCACATTTACTGGTGTCGATCGACCATATTTCGAACTAGAGTTGTTGATCGCTAAAGTGTCCACTAATGTATCATAACTTTTACATTAGGTTTATAATAAAACTATCACATTATGAAAGTGACTATATGAAGCGACACTAGCCGATGTGATCGGTATATATATTTAGTGACCCTATAAAACTTTCATTCAATTCGGACCTCGTTTGACCATCGGAATTTCTGGTAAACCAAAAACACCACTAATATACCCCAAGGGAAGACCTATTACTAAGATGTGAATGCCAAAAGCCGTTTGCATATTTGAAATCACCTAATTTTTATCACAGATCGTGCGCGGTCACAACGAGGAAACTCATTTAGCAAAACCCCGGTTAATGGAGTTTTAATAAGTCAAAACGCGTATTTTTTTGTTGACTGTAGGTACGGACGGTCAAACCATGTCTAAAACGGACGAAATTTTTACAGGGTCCCTAAATATATATATCGATCACATCTACTGATGTTGATCGATAATATTTCGAAATTAGAATTTATTTGTGATTTTTTTTAGAATTTTTTTTAAGAATTTTTTTATTGTTCCAAACCCTTAAATAAGAATATTATTTTTTTTAATACAAGCCCACAAGGCCCGGCCCGCTTAAATAAGCGTGTTTGGATCTTTATATTTGTGAAAATACCCGGCCGGGCCGGACCTTACTACATTTAGATTGAACTGGAATTGGAATTGACTTTTGTCATCGTCACATCTATTGAGAAATTAATTGTTATGAAGTACGTAGTACATTATTAGCTCAACCCTTCTTTTTCCTTCCGAAAACGACCTTTGTTGATCTTTTACTTGCAGTAGTATATATGTAATCCAACATTCCTAAGGGCGTTTATATATACTGATATGAGTGATATCTTGATAGTTCAAATCATACATTCTTGAATTTTACTTATTTTCACAGATCGAAGCCCTTCTACCCGAGTACAAACATGCATGCGGTGTAGCCAACTCCAGACCATTGGTTTAACACGACAATTTCTTAAAAGAATAAGATAACAAAACAGACTTAATTAACACAACAACAGGAGATGGGAGAAACAAATTTCGTTAACGGAAAATTGAACTAGTAATTAACGAAGTAACCAAGTCTATCTGGAGTGGGACAAATATAGAGACCGAGACTAAGACCAAGTAAACTAAATAACTGGTTTTGAGAGTAGCTAGGTTGACAACGGCAAATTAGCAGAGGTTCTCTTTTTGTACCAAATTATGTAGGCTTGATGAATTGAGATCGTCTTAACCCTTCACGTCAATCATGCATATAAAAGAGCTCGATCAATGGCAAGCTTCGTTTTAAAGGAGAGTACTTGATATATTAGTCGTCATTCATTCTCAAAATAATAGGTGACTACTAAAATATGAGAGGCAGAGTGCAGGTCGCAGAACAACAATTTAAACAAGTAGTGGCAGTGGCCATAGACAGGGACAAAGGAAGTGAATATGCAATCAAATGGGTCATTGATAGTTTCTTAACCAGGGGCCAAGCTCTCACGTTGGTCCATGTTAGACATCCAATTCCTGGCCAATGTACGTGAATTAATGTCTATCTCAATTAGGTTTTATTGGTTTTAACTCTGAAGTTTTCAGCAATCAAATTCTATGCATGCTCAGATCACGCCTACTTCTCCCTAATATTTTTCATGTTCTCGTAACAATGATGCAGATGCGCCGGCGGAGAATCAGAAGGATCCCAAATCACATGAGTTTTTCCTTCCATTTCGTTCTTTTTGCGCGAAAAAGAATGTGAGTCATGCTTTTCTATAATCTTCTATAACATTTTATCATTATCCATTGTGGTGGCAATTTAAGGTGTACAATACGCAATGGTATAAGTAATTTTGAGTTATTTACATGTACTTTGGACTTGGGGGAAGAAAAAAAATATTTTGTTTAGTTATTTTTCACTATGAGATTGAGAATTATGAAATCATCCATCATTTCGAACTTAAGTTTAGATTGTCAATTTTTTTCACAAGTCTTAGATTCTCAATCGTATTGTACAAAAAATATTGATTAATTAATACTTTATGAATTGATCTACTCCATAGATGAAATGCACCGAAATTGTACTCGAGGACAATGACATACCAAATGCATTGATCAAGTATGTCAAAGCTAATTCAATTGAGATTTTGGTACTTGGTGTTCCAACAAGAGGTGGCATTTTCAGGTACGTACTACCTAAATCCCACTTTTCATGTCTTATGTATAGATAAATTGTAAATATCTTGCTTTTCCAACAGAAATATGAACACAGTTTATTAGGTTTATCCTTCATTTTAGGGTAATTATGCATGAGTTTTTGCTTTAATTTCTCTATCTTAATTGACTAATTAATTACACCAATATTGTTTTGTCAAAGATTCAAACTTACAGATGTTCCAAGCAATGTCATTAAAATGACGCCAGACTTTTGCTCGGTTTATGTCATCACCAAAGGGAAAATCTCATACATGCGAAGCTCCACTGTAGCACCGCCACCGCCTCCTCCGCGTAGTAATCATCAAATGCAGCACCATCCCAGCAAGGTTTCTGAACCAAGTGATTCACAATCCATTCGCACCGAGAGACCTAACAGCGGAGGTGTGCTTGTAGACTAATCAATCAAACTATTAGCTTCCTTACATGCTGCTCACTCAACTGACTGAATCAAGTTTTTCTAATTAATGTTGCATGATCAGAGAGGATGCTTTATCAATCGGGAAGCCAACATTTTGATGAGATCAGGTAATTAGTTTTCATAATAACATTTCATTAATCACTATAGATGAACAATAGGATGTCAACATGAACAATAGGATGTAAAAAGTGCATGATTACTAATTAACCTTAAGAGAGGATGCGCCATTACGCTTCATGTCATAAATGGCATGCTTTCCTATAGAGGAGGAACTCAGTAGTACTGACTGTACGTAATTGCACAAAAAATTATCACACAGGTCACCGTTCACAAGAAGAAGACCTTCGATGGACAGATCATATGACCTCTCACCAGATATTGACATATCGTTTGTGAGTGGTGGAAGACCAAGTGTGGATCGCATGTATCCTTCTTTCTTAGATAGCTTGGATTCAAGGAGGAATTCTCGACATTTGATTAGCGCAGAATCGGAAAACAGAAGCTCTTTGTCATCCAACCTGGCAAGCAAGCATCTTATGGAAATCACCTATCCAAAACCTGAATTTTCATCATCCTCAGTTAATGGAGGAAATTCTTGGTTATCACAAATTAATAATAATAATACTTTGGTAAGTTAGTTCAGCATTATAGATCGAGAGTCTCGAAAGAAACATCGCTTAAATGTAAATTTGTCAACAAAAGTAGTGAATAATTCTTCATTTACCATGCATGAAAATAATAGGAAGATGTGGAGCTTGAGATGAGGCATCTCAGGCTAGAGCTCAAGCAAACAATGGAGATGTACAATACAGCGTGCAAGGAAGCACTAATGGCAAAAAATAAGGTATATCTAATGTGAAATTTTATATCAGCATAAACATTGTTTTCTTAATTTTGGGTGTCGATCACCTTTTGAAAACTTGGTAAATAGTCTTGTGAACAATAATCATTACAGGAAAATGAACTAATTAACCGGTGCAAAATGGAAGAGGGACAAAGATTAGAAGACTTGCGAGTAGCTGAGGAAGCTACATTGGCGCTTGTAGAAAGGGAGAAAGTGAGATGCAAGGCAGCGGTTGAAGCAGCTGCAGCATCTCAAAGGCTTGTGGAATTGGAAGCACAAAAGAGGAGAAATGCAGAACTGAAAGCCCGTAATGAATTTAAAGAGAGGAAGGAGTCATATGGAGCAAGGTCATATGACGTTAGGTACAGGAAGTACACATTTGTGGAGATTGAAGTGGCAACAAGTAACTTTTCTCAAGCTCGCAAGATTGGGGAAGGAGGTTATGGGCCAGTATACAGAGGTGAACTAGATCACACACCAGTTGCTATAAAAGTTCTACGTTCAAATGCAGCTCAAGGACGATCACAGTTCCAGCAAGAGGTTTGTGAGTTTTCACATAAATAAACTTTAACTGATTAATTATCATCTAAAATCAAAACCCTTCTATATGTACATAGCACATTGAAGAGTTAAGCAGTTGCTATCTCGAATGCGATGAATGAATATAGCACATTGCACTAGGAAGACCGGAACGTCAATATCCTTAATAATTCACAGTTATCAAATTTTTACAAGTAAAAAGATGTATAGATCATGTATTGTTACATCCATTTGACAAGTACTTTTGGTTATCCAGATTGAAGTATTGAGCTGCATACGACATCCAAACATGGTTCTACTTCTTGGAGCTTGTCCAGAGTTTGGTTGCTTAGTCTATGAGTACATGGGCAATGGGAGCTTGGAGGATCGTCTATTTCGCCGAGGTAACACTCCTGTTATCCCTTGGCAGCTAAGGTTTCGAATAGCTGCAGAAATTGCAACGGGGCTCTTATTCCTTCATCAAGCTAAGCCAGAACCCCTCGTGCATCGTGACCTAAAACCCAGCAACATATTGCTAGACAATAACTATGTGAGCAAGATCAGTGATGTAGGTCTGGCTAGACTTTTGCCTTCATCAGTAACGGATGCTGTCACTCAGTACCACATGACATCAACGGCTGGAACATTTTGCTACATCGATCCAGAGTATCAGCAAACAGGCATGCTTGGAACTAAATCTGATATCTACTCACTTGGTGTGTTGCTTCTACAAATCATTACAGCCAAGCCACCAATTGGATTGACTCATCACGTAGAGCGAGCCCTCGAGGAGGGAAGAATCAATGAGATGCTTGATCCTGCTGTTCCTGATTGGCCAGTTGGGGAAACCTTAAAATTTGCAAGGCTTTCTTTACAGTGTGCTGAAATGAGGAAAAAAGACCGACCGGATCTTGGGAAGGTTATACTGCCTGAGCTTAACAGACTAAGAGCCATCGCTGAAGATAGCTTGCAATGTGTTATGTTTGGAGGAGGTGGATCAGTACTCTCACCAAATCCAAACTCGAATTCTACCTCACAAGTGAGTTGCATATTATGAAGCTATAAGTATAGTATCTGTATACCTTGAAATATATATATTTTTAATTATGTATGCATTCAAAAATATATGTATGTGTGTGTGTTCTTAACTTCTCGGTTTGTTCCTAGCTAGGATGTCATCAGTCGACCACAATCTGGATATGATAGCTCGAGGAGTCGTACTTCAAGCATATCATCGCATCCTGGAAGAATTAGATGATTCTCAAATATTCAGATATTTTTCCTTTGTTAATGGAAATTAAACTTCTCAACGTACGTTGTTGATGTATTTAAATTCAGATATTCTTCGTTTGACCAATTATTTGATAATCTTGAGAACTTGCTTACGCGAATTCGATTGTAGCTAGCTAGTACGTTCTTACCGCATTAGAAATGTTGGCTAGAGGTTTGCTTGTCTGAGCTTATATTATCTCGACATTAGAAGAAATGCAATTGAATCTGATTGAGTCGTACTATTAACACACATTTTTCCTCTATTGATACACCTTATATTCTTATTTATCTTTCTAATGTAGGAGAATGTTATTAACACACAAATTTTCTCAATTCACAGTTTCAAACACTAATTTAAAGCAACAAACCTTTTTAATTTTTTTTTAAAGAATTAAAGCATCAAACATTTGAAAAGGTATATCAATAATAATTCCTCAATATATATGATGTCAATATCCGCTCGCTCTAGCATCACCTCATAAACAAGGACTGGATTACCTCTTGATCAATAATCAAGGACGGAGCTATGATTTCATAATGGGATGAGTTAGAAAAAATTTACGATTATTTATTAATTATATATAGAAATTTAGGATGAATTAATATTTAAAATTTAAATTTTAACATTAAAATTTAACTTAAAAAATAGTAATTTGATATTGGCTATACTGTCTAACTACGTCCTTATTGATCTTTGCCTGACCTTCTAACCAGATGAGGACACGTGAAAATATTCACATCCTAAGGCTCATACTGCTTTTCAAAGGTAAGGTAACTTATAGGTCAGGAGAGGTTCCGGGTCCCATAAACAGAGAAAAAAAAAGGAAACTTTTATGTGTGACTAAAGTGACAAGAAAGCAGTGTCAAATACCTGCCGCGTGTCCGCCCGTTGGTTTCACCAGACCCATGCCTATATATATCCGATTCCACTTCTTCTCTCTCTCTCTCTCTCTCACTCATCAAAATCCAAAAGCCAAATCATTCATTTGCCGATCAGATCTCTCACTCTTCCTCTTCTCTTGCTGCGATCATCAACCACCGCTCACCCCAATCCGTAAGTTCACCACGAAACCCTATCCCCTCTTCTCTTCTTTCTTGTTTTTCACCCACTCCTTGCTTCTTTTGATTAAGTTTTATGTTTTGTATTGGATCATTTCTGGTTTGTTTGATCCGTTTGGTTGTTAAGAAAACGCAGTAGAATCGTTTGCTTCCGATTCTGGAAAGCTTCCAAGTGTCTGCGATTCAGTTAAATCTTGACAACCACTCGGAGTCTCTCTAATGTGCATGATTGATTGGATTATTAGATTGGTAGGTTTTGGCTCCTTGTAGTTGAATTGAATCGCTTCGGTTTCGCTTAATTAATTTTGCATTGTTTGCATTTATTAGTATTTGTTCTTTAGCTTTGTTAATTGCTTTCTAGAATTGAATATTGAAATCTGTTGAGGGATGTGAAATGACTCAAATGAGGGATTTGAATCTGTGTTGCAGCTGGAAATGGGAATATATTTGAGCGCTCCGAAGACGGAGAAGGTATCAGAAGATGGTGAGAATGATAGACTCCGGTTCGGGGCGTCCTCCATGCAGGGGTGGCGTTCCACCATGGAAGATGCTGTAAGTGTCCTATTTTTTTGTTAATTAATTTAACAGTTCAGCCGAATACTTTTTTTCTGTGATGATAATCGATACAATCTGATTAAGTCGTGGTTGAAGTGATTATCGAGTTGAGCAAGTGCCGTTTAGTATTGACGTAGTACAATATTGCTGCCCCATGGATGCCGGGTAGCCTTGAACCACACTACATTAGTGTTTCCTTTTTTTTCTTTTTCTTTTTTGGTTATTGTGTGTGCTTGCTTTCCATTTTAATCAATATTACTTTCAATTTATGAGGAAAGAGTTGAATCTTTGATAATTAGCATTTATACACATGGTAAATAAGGATTCCTAAGCGTATAAGGATTATTCAACTAGGGGTGGTTGGAGAAAGTCTCATTTGAACTTCTTATATGAAGGAGTGCTATATTTTTTATTCCATAAATGTATTTTCCAGTTCCAATGAGTAATCGATACAACTATGCTGGGGAGAGAGAGAATTTCACTCCAAATGGAGAGTGAGATTCAAGTATTACTCCAGAGTGAGTGAGAGCAAAGGTGTATACCGTGAGTTCCAAGTAACCAGAGATTGATACCAGAAAAAGAACATTAATAAGACTTAAACCATGCTAACTTTTGTCTTTCTTATTGTCTTTGTATTTTTTTGCCCCACTTTCTGAGTTTGTTTGATTTCCCAGTCTAGCGGACTGGGTCATGGAACTCATGGAAGTTGTTGGTAAAGTTGTTGTAATTGAAAAGGTTGGCCTATTAATGCCAAAGGTGCTTATCATGTTGCAGCATGCTGCCTATCCAGACCTCGACAACTCCACATGCTTCTTTGGTGTTTATGATGGTCATGGAGGTTAGCTTTTTAAGTTATGTAGTTGAGTAATGATATTAAAATATGATTATTGTTATTAACGTAGATAAATCATGATCCTTGTTTTGAGAACATATTTGCATTTATATTAAGATTCATTTTGGATTCCCAAGTACTTTATCCAAGGCCAATTCTGAATAAAAACTTACTGAAGTTCTGTGATGTTGAAGCGGCAGCGACTTACATTATTTATTACAATTTTTCTCTTACAAATAGAAGGTTTTGTTTTAGTTCATGTTAAAACACTTGGCTTTTGTTTTTCTCTTCACGATTGCTGACCAGGCATCAGCCTTTATTGTGTTTGAGATGATTCTTTAAAATCTGGTCCTTTTGGAAATAAAAAACCAACCTGCATTTAAATCAACTTTATGACATTTTTTTCTTCAGTTAGTAGGTTTGCTAATCTTAATTTTTGCTATCTTCTTTTGTGGGAGTTTATTAAAATAAACGCAGTCGATAACAATGTTAAGGCTGCTGTTGCATGTAGGTAAAGCGGTGGCAAATTTCTGCGCCAAGTATCTCCACTTACAAGTGCTCAACCATGAAGCATATCTAGCAGGCGATTTAGGCACTTCACTACAGAAATCTTTTCTCAGGTAATCTCACCCTTGTTCAACTACAATTTAGGCATTTCTCAGTGCATGCGTCTATCATGTCATTGCACAAACACAAAGCTGCACAGTGGTGCCATTCTCATGTGAGTAATAGTCGTTAAAAAAAAAATAGAACGCATCATTATATCATATTCATTTGCTTACAGTTTATATCCTGCATCAAATCCTATTCACTAAATAAGCTTTGCTAATGTACTCGATGCTGAGAACATTTTGGTGCTCAAGCTTTTGTTTTGTTTTTTTGTTTAAAAAAAAAACACATCATCTATTGGATGTACCTGGTTATAACAGTCCCAAAAAAAAAAAGAGATTACAGTGACTACGATTGGAGGGTACAAAAAATGTTTATGAAACATGACAGTATTGTGGTATATCCTGGTAGCTGTTCATTTGAAGTAGCTTTTAAAATTTTAATACCTATGATGCCAAGAAAAGTAAGCTCGCCATCTAATTATTAGGATTACATAGTATATTAGAGAAGGGTAGCCATGTAATTTCATTATTTCAGTCCTATATGTACTCTTGTAATCCTACACTTTCCAATCAATTTTGTCCACAATGTAGTTCATAATTCTCTCTGCGTTTCCTTCGTTCTTCTTCGTTTCCTTCGTTCAATTTCAATAAATCCATGAATGTTATCATGGTATCAGAGCCCATGGTCATGATCTATGGCCTTGTGGTTTCTGTATCGTATTGCTTCCGCACTTTTCAATTTCTAGTAGCTTTCAATTCTGGTTTTTCCCATACTGTAAAACCCTAGCCTTAATCCTCTCCGATCTTGTTGAATCTAAGTCAAGCAGCCCCAAATCGAAGAAGCCCATTCATTGCCTTCCGATTTTTGTTTTTCGGTAGTTGAATTCGGCGCTCTCCGTCCCCTTCTTCTTCGCTCTTGGCTGAAACTTCTAGAACCAACTCGGAGCAGAATCCATCACCGAAGAGCTTCCCGGTTATTCTCTTCCTTTAATTCCAGTTTGAGATTTTGGGATCTGCCATCGCCTTTCTATGATGGAATTGTACCGTCGCCTTCACCAGTTTCACTCCTCCATCACCAGCGCTGCCATCTTCGCCAGAGCTACTAGTGGTTGATGTAACCTACGTTGGAATCGAAAATCTCTGATTCAACTTTGCTTCTGTGCTTAGTTGCGAAGTGGTTATTTGCGCCTTCTACTTTGGTACTCTCTACCCTCTTTCTTAATTTTTGGCTATGTGAATTTCGAATTGGTTGAAGTACTTGACGGATGAAGTTAAAAATGGTGGACTGACGGTTGCATACTAAGATGGAATTCGGTATTCTTGAGTGCTATATATGTTTAATTCAGTAGCCCCTAATTCTTAATTGTCAAACTGTGGTCTGAGCACAACTTGTGTCAATCTGGTCTGTTCTCGTGCTGCTCACCCCTGCTTACATCAACTTCTTCAATTTGGTAATCTCTTCCCAATTTTATGCTTCTAGTACTTGAATTGTGGAATTGGAGGTGCAATGATGTCAATTTCAGTTTGATGCTATGATTTCCTTTGCTAGTTGCGTATCCATATTTGGGAGATATTTCCAATCCCATCTCTCTGTATTCTCGCCACATTACTTGTTAAATGATGAATTTTTGGGTGATGGCATAAGGTTGTTTGTTGTTGATTAGTATATTCCTACTGCTACATTGTTGTTTACTGGCTTCTGTATGACAAAAATATGTGGATTGAGGGAGTATTGCCTCTGTGTAGATGTGGATGAGGTAGTATAGCCTCCGTAGATGTGGATGGAGGTAGTACAGCCTCTAAGTAGATGTGGATGGAGGGAGTATTGCCTCTGTGTAGATGTGGATGGAGGTAGTAACCTCTTTATTAAAAAAAATTCACAGTAAGTCAAAATCTAAATAAGATGTAGATGGAGACATTAACTGCAGCAGCTATGTTGTTTATGCAATGTGGTACAAGGGTTGAAGACTAGTTGTTGGTAATCTGGGTTATGGAATAATGCTTTCTTAATTGGTTGTATTGGTACCCGTGGTGAATGAGGGATTGAGTGAGAGATTGGTAGTCTGGTGCTTATTGGAAACTATGTATCTGGCATATTTCTCAATGTTGTGCAGCTGTGTTAGGATTCATGGGTATGTGCTAGTTCTTGCTGTTTGGGAGATGGTATCAAATTTAGTTGTTCTGTTGGTCGAGGAATGAAGGATTTGGCAAGTTGCAGACTGATTTCTTATCCAAGTATTCTCAGTAAAGCGATGTTGTTGTTGTTGGTTATCAGTTAATTTTCATTCTTGCCTGAAGAATTAGTGCTTGAAATTTGTGGTAAAACTATATGGTTGCAACAATATGTTTGCAGTTGGCTTCAGCAGTGTGCAGTCAAATTGAGAAAGATCAGTTTCTAGCAAATACACAGAGATTATCCGAATTCCCAGTATTTTAGTTGATTTCTATGCTGCTCTTCTGCCATGGATTCTCTCTTCTCTGTTATATGATGTTGGTAGAGTCCTCTTGAATCATTGTGAAGTACAGTTTTAGCAGCCTTAATCATGCATTGCTTCTTGCTAATGGTAGCAGTTGAATTGAATATCTACCTTGATCTATGGCTTTCAAGAGATTGAAAAAAGGTGTCAGTATATATATATATATCTTGGTTTCCTGATGTGTGTGCCAGAAATGATACATTACTAGTATCCTACATGCTCTGCTAGGTGTATGGTGCTATATTGTACTCTGTTGCCTTTCAATTCCAACTTCATTAACTAATTAGTGTTGTTTGCATGATCACTGCTTGGTCACGATACTCCTGGTATGACTAGGCTACTGATGTTGAATATGTTGAGCACTGAAGAAGTATCAGTTTTGATGCATGTGGGATTTATATGTTGGTCATCCCTTTTGCTAATTGCCATTTTCTGGAAAGCTAATGCCGACAAGATTTGTGGATGTGCTCATATTGTTACATGGATGTTGGGTTTTGATTTTGGGATTATGTTATTGTTATGTTTTCTTGGTTATTAGCTTTTAGTTGTTCATTGATGCAACCATTATGCTTGATACCCAAGCATATGGTTGAGGGGGAGTATTAGGATTACATAGTATATTAGAGAAGGGTAGCCATGTAATTTCATTATTTCAGTCCTATATGTACTCTTGTAATCCTACACTTTCCAATCAATTTTGTCCACAATGTAGTTCATAATTCTCTCTGCGTTTCCTTCGTTCTTCTTCGTTTCCTTCGTTCAATTTCAATAAATCCATGAATGTTATCACTAATGCTGCTTGTAATTGATGCAGGATGGATGAGATGATGCGTGGACAGAGAGGATGGAGAGAATTAGCTGTATTGGGTGATAAGATAGACAAAGTTTCAGGCCTTATTGAAGGGTTCATCTTTACTCCCAAGGGTGCTGAAGCTAAGAGAAGTGCATTTAATAATCAAATTAATCAGTGGTCTTCCGAGGAGGTAAACCTTTTCTGCAGATAAAAAGTAACACGTAAGCTCTCAGATATATACAAAATTATTTCGTTTTCATAATAATACTCAAGTTTCACCATATACCCAATAAGTGGGCAGTGGAAGCATTGACCCTTTTACCTGAATTTCAGTTGTTATCCTGTAACTTTGTTTGGAAAATTAAAATGTAATTCAAATTGTTACTTAACTACCTTTTGAGTGTTAGGCAGCATTTGTGTGGTCGCTTGATTTTTATGAGAATATAATACGGTGATAGTTTTAGAATGGCATTGTTGTGGTATTTGGAATCAAACTCATAAGTACTTCTCAAAAACATAAAATTTTGTAAATGACTGTTTCGTATCAATTGGGGTAATTGCCTGGGATGGTTCAGTGCTAATTGATCACTTCCTAAATCTGCCTCCATGTATATCTAATAGAACTGAATTAGAGTTACCATCAGACTCATATGGCTGGTATGTATAGGTTTATATAGTGTACATTTGGCTGTGCACAATTACTGTATACTAGTTAATTTCCACGTATACACTGGTTTACGCTATCTAAGAGATGTATTAAGTTCATTACTAAGTTGCATCACAGCAAAGCTTTTCTCTGTGGGACTAGTAGAGGGTTTATAGAGGCATGAGCGTCAGAGAGTTCTGTGCGAAAGTTTAATGTTTTTAGCAAATCTTTTCCATGTATCAAATCTGAGTCCTGTCTGGTGCTCAGTGCTCATTCCATTCAAAAATTTGAAGGAGCCAATTGAAATCTTTTATGGATCATAGTAATCATCATGCAAAGGTTTGGTAAGCTTTTAGCATCTGCTTTGAAAACATCTTCTGCATAATGTTCTATTGAAATACGAGTTTGCTTACATTGCATTGATATTGATATAGTCAAATCTAATGTGGAACATGGTTTATGTGCTTTATGTATGATACATATTTTAAAGTATTCTGTATCCTTAAAAGAAAGCTTTACTCTTGTAATTAGGGACCTCACTCTGATTTTGATGGACCAAACTCTGGAAGCACAGCTTGTGTTGCTATCATCCGAAACAATCAACTTGTTGTTGCCAATGCTGGTGATTCCCGTTGTGTAATATCCAGGAAGGGTCAGGTAATTCTCCCTCTCTATGTAGCATTTCCAAAAAAAATAGTCAAACTTATTGCACTGGTTCAATTTTAATAAATAATGTTATTACCCGCTGTACAAACTTGGTATAGTTGTTATCCTGTTGGATTATTGTCAAAACTGTCTTTTAAAAATAAAAACAATTCTCAGAGCTGTACTGCAATTGGGCAATAATGATTTAGGAAATTTGACGTTTCTCAAAACCTCTGTAATTGTATCTGCCATGGTAAGATATTCATTTGGTGGAACATCCAAGATGCATCAGTACTGGTATTACATATATATGACACAACACACAGACTCATATGGGCCATAGTTGTAGATAGAAGAAGGTGATATGGCAATGGTTAGTTAGCTGCTTTGGTCTGGTAATGTGCTTATCAAGTTCTTTTGGGTTTCAGATTAACTGCATGTGAGCATGTGTTTAATCTGCATGAGTGGTTCTAGAATTTCACAAAGTTATTGTATGAAATACAGATACTCTTAATCTTGTAGAACCTAAGGAAAAGAGGTTCTTATTAATTTGAGCCTGTCATCTTTCATTTATTAAAAATTGCTGGTGTCATTCCTTCAATTTGTGCAAGATTTACTAATTAATAAATGTTTTTGTCCATCTTTACTACTCACCAACACTTCTGGGACATGAGCACTTGTAGCCAAGTGTTATGTTACATGTCCATGATTTTATGTTGATTGCTTTTTGTTTGGTAAGTATATGTCAGAGGTGTTGAACAAAGCGAGGAAGATACTAAAACTGGACAAACAAATTGAACAAATGAACACTTGAATGGTTATGATCCCCAATCTGCGAGGATTAAGTAACCACGATCACTCAGGCCCAAATGCTAGTGTCTAGCCATATATCAATTTGTTTGTTATTGTGGTGTTGTACTCATGAGTGACAATTTGAGTCAGGATGGTGTGATACCTTATTAAAGTTATAAATGCAGGCATATCCTTTGTCTAAAGATCATAAGCCTGACTTGGAGATTGAGAAGGAAAGAATTCAGAAGGCTGGTGGATTTATCCAAGTTGGACGGGTGAATGGAAGTTTGAACTTGTCAAGAGCTATTGGTACATCTGTTTTCTAATTTGGTGAAGAGAAAAATGAAAGTAATTTCCACTCGTTTATTGATGTTAATTTTTGTTGCTTACAGGAGATGTTGAATTCAAGCAAAACAAACAACTGCCTGTTGAAAAGCAGGTCGTAACTGCCTATCCAGATGTAACAAGTGTATGTCATGTTTATTTTTGGCTTTCAATAGTAGAAGTGGCATGAGTAATTCATCTATTTGAAAATTACCAAACTTCTGTTATTTAATTACATGTTTGGACTTTGATTAGTATTACATTTAGTATTCACTAAAATCCATTAACGATTGGGTAATTGTTTTTTTTTTTTTTTTTGGATAATGGATTTATAACTTCACTTTCTTATTTAACTAATTTTCAAAATCCACTTGATGTAGGTGGAAATATGTGATGATGATGAGTTTCTTGTCATAGCGTGTGATGGGATATGGTAAGTCAGCTTCTTGTTTTCTTATACTTACGTTTTGTTAACGTGTGTGCATCCGTCTTAATTGTCCTCTAAACAATGTACGGATAGTTTTCATTTAGTAAATGTCATGCGCATTTTGTGAAACCTTCTTTAGCTTCCAAGATGTTGCATGTCATTATGTGAGCTTCCATATCTGAAATCTATTGAATTTTATTTTGAAGGGTCATTTGAAGGAAATCTTTCTATTCTTAAGTTTCTTCTTCTTATTATCTGTTTACGAGTAGCTGAATCTGAATTGCTATATATCTATCAGTTAATGAAAAGTTTGATTTTGAGTTTGTCACATTCTCCAGAAATCTGAAGTCAATAGTTTACTTAGAGTTATATTTTTCGTTTGTTGAAAGTTATTTCTGGGGAACTTTGGTAGCAAGATGAAGTGAAAACTAAGCTAAATATGTTGCTCAGCAAGAATCATTGTGCCTTGTAATGCCTTTAATTTTATGCATTCTGAGAAACTTTATGCATGGTTGATTGCAATCTCATATATTGTGTCCCATTGTGCATGTCAATTATTTGTTGCCTTCTTGCTATTGTTTCTGGAAGTAGAGTGTTGGGGTAGCATGTATCTTAAACACAACAGTAAGCTATGCTATGTGTTTCTTTGAACTCTTCTTGGAAACTGCATTGGTTTCACGTCATTCTACTTTGTTGAAACTTCGGTGCAACTCTGTAGGGACTGTTTATCTAATCAACAACTTGTGGATTATGTTCGTGAACAATTGAAAAATGTAAGTTTACATTACATATTTTCCCTATCTTCCAACTTTGGAGTTGTTTGGGCAACATTAAATACCTTTTTAATGATGCAGGAAAGTAAACTGTCAGTGGTTTGTGAGAGAGTATTTGAAAGGTGCTTGGCACCCTCAACAGGTGGGGAAGGATGTGACAACATGACAATGATCTTGGTTCAGTTTAAGAAGCATGTTATTTCAACAAGTGTTTCTACTGAGAACAAACCCCTCCCTTCTGATCCATCACCTGAGAAGGCTTCTACAGGGAACAACCCTCTCCCGTCTGATCCATCACCTGAGAAGGCTTCTACAGGGAACAAGCCTCTCTCATCCGATCCATCACCTGCGATGGCTCCTACCGGGAACAAGCCTCTCTCTTCTGATCCTCTATCTGAGAAGGCTTCTACCGGGAACAACCCTCTCTCATCTGGTCCATTGCCTGAGAAGGGCAAAAGCTCGGGACAAGCTACATAGAGGTTTTGCCTAGCTAGTCATCTAATGGCCACTGAAAAACGAGGCATGATCTGAAAGTTTTGGCTTTGGTGATTCAGGAACTATAAATTCATTAGAAACGATTGAATCCTCGACTGTACATGTTCATGGTATTTTGTTTAGCTCGAGTTCTGTACATGTGTCCTGAGAGTGTTGTGTCTGGAACGATATACACTAGTCTTATAATCACTCTACGAAGAAGAACAAGCTTGAAGTGTTGCTGTATGCAAAATTGGTCAAATGATGTTTTTTGTGCCCCAAGTTTGTTCATATGAATCTTATGTTTAGACACTTGGTCAAAACATGTACAAGATTGCAACCGCGTAACTCGAACGCATGAGCCACAACATTCATCCAAATCAACGTTATTCTCACATCTGCAATGCAACGACATTTTCAAATAACAAAATCATTGTGAAACGCAAGAATAAAACTGTAAGAGACGAATAGAGCTAAAATACCAACTCATCAACATAGATCCATTGGAAGGGAAAATTCCTTTCAACTAATTATTATGTAGCCTCATAAACCTTAAGCACATGATTCATGCATCATGTAACCTACAATACTAAAATAATACACACGAGCATGTTTATTGTGTTCATATGGATTTATGGAATACTATAATGTAGCATGTTAAGGGTAACGTATCACACTAATCATTTCTCATTGTTGCGGACAATGTGGACCTTTCCCACGGAGGCCACCGGCACCCCTTATTTGAAGGACATCCCAAATTTGTGACATGGTACCCTCCTATTCCCACGTGCGTGCCACGTGTGAGTCACATATACACCCTAGGGAAACAAGTCCTGAATATTGTTATCTCTTCAAAAAATAAAAATAAATTCCTCAATATTATCCAACAAACGGTACGAGCCACGAGATAAACGCCACAACGCCTTTAATATCGCCACATACAATTCCCCACGTGTCATAGAGCTACGCCATAATTGATTTTGGGTTTTTAACTTCTGGATAAATAGGAAAATTTACGTGGACACGTGGTGAAAGTGAAGCTGCAGTGGGTCAATTTAGATAGAAGCCCCCTAGCCCGTAGATGTAGGGCTATTCTACTTTGATCCGCATAGGTTTCGCATTTTAGCCAACAAGGACACGATTGGGGGTAGTTTCGTCTTTTAATGAAATGACAAAATTTGTTTTGTGCGTAGTTATTGGGTTTTCTAATTAAGGCGGAGGATCGGTTCTTCCTTCTACGTTTCCTGGTGTAATACTTTGACCCAGACGTGTGAGAAAATTGTACAATAATAACTACGATGGTGAGAGTGAGATTTTGACATGCTAATTTTAAATTCTATGACTAATATAATTAAAAAATTATACATAATTGCGCGAATGAAATTACAACGTATGTTTTTGAGACATAAATTTAGAAAAAATTAATATAAATTATAAAAAAAATTATAATGTACGTCTCTTCGGTTAACCATACCAAGTTTACTCACCCTAAATAAAGTCTACTTTGAGAAACATACAAATATGAAATATGTGAGCATACCAAGTACCTGAATTGTTTGCTATCTCATATGACTATTTAGTTCAAATAGGATGCCAAGGTTAAAAAGAGTTACGTGTTTCCCTTGTGGCTTGACAATTTTGGAGTAAAACAAATTCTTCAGTTTGAGTTCAAACTACTTCTCATTCATTGTATTTTTTTTAAATTTAGTACGTTTTCGTAATTTATCTGTCGGTATTTGAAATTAGTTGTGTGAATTTCTCTTTTTTTAACAAATATAAAAATTATTATATGTACCTGATACAAAGTTTACGTAACGTACCATTTTAATGTTATTGGTCCATTTTTATTGTGTTTGTTTCTGATTAGTTACTCATATTTAAATATAGAATAATATAATTGGTTAGGTACATCACATGACAGTACAACGTAATGTTTCAAGTACACAGAATATTTTTCAAACATGGACCGGCTATGCAACTAAGGGAGGCATTTACACGATTGCATTGAACATGTCAACTTGGCTAACATGTCGTTCCCAAATAAGCAACCGAAAAACAAGTGCCAAATCCAAATTGGATAATTATTGGATGTAGCCATCTTGGTGCTAAGTGCGTGTAATTAGGTATATATTTCCTTAAATGGCAGTACCTATCGGTCCTAAATAGAATTTGATTACTACATTTGTTTTCTTAGATTCAGTGCGTGAAATGACATCGTTATGCGTAACGTGTTTATTTTGATTAAAATGGCAAAAACCATTGTTTCCAATGACCGAAGGAAAAAAGACTAGAACTATATGACCAAGAAAATATATATAAGTGATAACTTGAATCGAAAAACTATTCTAGTAAATTTAGATATAATCATACAAAATTCATAAAGTATAAAATTAATTGTAAATTTTAACATCAAATTCATTTACTTAAACCTAGGTAGTACAGACATGACTTTGCCCACATATCGCGTGTCCGGCACGGATACAAATATGAATATGCTCGGACACTAACAAATACGCCAAGACACGCGTATTTCGGATGGGGACACGCCATGGACACACGTATCCTGTTTAGGACACACAATGGATACTCAATTAGAGAAAATCCAAAATTGTGAGCAATGAGATTTGCAACTCCTTAACCACTCATGCAGAATGATTTTTGTTAACATTTAGGCACATTTTAATATATATAGCAAAGTAAATATTTTCAAATTAAATTTTTAATAGGTATATATATTAAAATTAATATTTAATTGACGTGTCTATGTATAAAAAAATTTTAATTTTTCATGTCCGCGTATCGTATTGTTTTTAATATGAACATTTGTGTTCGTACTACATAACTTAAAACAAAATGATGAATCGAGTATAACAACAGACGTATTAGTTTTAGGATGTCGTACCCCTAACATCGCGTATGAAAATATGGAAATATTAGTTGAATGCAACCTTGATGTTGAGACGATGAAAACGATCCATTACAATAACCAAAAAAATAATATCAAGGAGATGCAAGAATGAGATTGAGCTAAGTCACCCCACTATTAATAACCAGAAAAACAAACACCCGGTCAATGACCTCACCCTAACGTATTATGAAAATAATTAAAATTAAAGAAAGGCTGAATGAGTCCATCTCAAGGTAGGACCAAACTGCAAAAAAAATCAAATAGTATGGCCAAAAACGTAAATCTCGAAACATAAAAGATAGGATATTCTCCAAGATAAACCCAACGCCAAAGCAAAGGTCACCAGAAACCAAAACTGACTGAGGCCAAATGAGAAGAGCCAAACTAGATAAGCACTGGTCTGGTTTTCCAATCCGAGAAGGAGAAGAAGGAGACAAGGCACGCCACCCCTGAATCGGACCCGATTGGATAAGGACCTCATTAAACCCCCCTCTCTTCCTCCCTATAAATACACCCCTCTTTGTCTTTGAAAAAACCCCATGCTTTCCATTCTATTTTATTCAACGAATCATTGCGTTACCCAAAAACAAAGAGAAGACCAAACCCCGTCACTCCCATTGTTTATTTGCCTTCATTTGCCTGTTGTTCTGTAAAACCAGATCCTGATATAGCCATTTGGTTATATATAAACCTTTGTGAGATATATACGACCAAGTTGAGAAGGGTTTTTGGTGATTTGGGTTTGTGAGGTTTTGATTGATTTTTGTGAGATTTGAAATGGCTGCTGCTGCTGCTGGTGTTGTTGGGGGAAATGGGTCTTCTTGGATCAACTCGTTTAAGAATAAATCTTCGAGGAACAAGAAGACTGTGAACAGGGCTATGGTGTCTTGTGTTTCTTCTAATGTGATGGATCCGTATCAGACTTTGAGGATCCGACCCGGTGCCTCTGAATCTGAGGTCCGGAAGGCTTTCAGACAGCTTGCCTTGCAGGTTTGATCTCTCATCCCATCTTTAAATTTTTTAGCTTGTTTTTTTTTTAGTTTCTTGGTTTATTTTTTTTATGTGGATTTACAACTAGACGTGATGCTTGTTTTGGGGCTCTGTTTGATGGTTGTGTTTGCTATGTGGTTTGTGCAGTATCATCCAGATGTATGTAGAGGAAACAATTGTGGTGTTCAGTTTCACGAAATCAATGAGGCTTATGATGTAAGTATTCATGATCGTTTCTTCTTGGCATTTTCTTTTGTATTCTCAGCCTTGTGAATTATGATTTATGTGTCGAGCCTGCTGTTTTGTACGCATGCATATAATTCTTAGATATAAATTGCATCACAAAACAGAGGTTGGAGAATTAGGTTAGAAGGTTGTGTTGATTTGTTTCTCCTACTAGTATTTAACGAAAACCTTTGAGGGCATAAATTGGTTGCTGATTTAGAATTATCTAAGCAATTACTAGCTGAGTTTCTTTTAAATTTACATGATCAGTCTTATGTAGTTTGATCTAGTGGTACTCTAAAGGTCGCATCTTTTCGACATAAGTGGATTTTGTTTGTGAAGACGGCTTCTTTAACGAAATTTCTTGCTTAAAGTAGGATTCACCTACACCATCCATAGTTGAGAACAAATTTGATGTAGGATAAGGTTTGTAGCTACTTCTCTGAAAGTAAAGAGTAGGTGGAGTCACAGTAGTACTATGGGACTCATGATCTATATGATTAGAGACATGGAAAAAAGTTGGATTTTATGGACTGTTTTGAAGGAAATTGTAAACCAATGGAATATGGTGGTTTAAGCAATCAAATTAATCGACAGCATCTTTGTGAATGGTGGGGGATGATTAATATTCAATAATGTTAGATGGGACACCACTACATAATTCACAATCAACTAGCAGCATCTATATTTTTAATGTTTCAAGAATTTATTTGTGGTATTAGGTGATTAGGTTCCTGGATAAGTATGTGATTAGGATGTTTTAACAAATAATAGAGTCTGAAAGGAATATAGTGCTCCCTGATTATGATGTTTAACAATTATCTGATTGAAGTTCCTATGATTTGTTTTTGCAGACTGTTATGAGCAACTTGAGAGAAGAAACGACTCCATTACAAATGTATGAGACGTATGAGGAAGGAGAGGATGATTCGATGCGAGGAATGAATGATCCAGATTACGATATGTGGGAGGAATGGATGGGATGGGAAGGAGCTGGTATTAGGGACTACACTTCTCATATCAATCCTTACATTTAAAGAACCAATTGTAATTAATCAATAGATGGTTCAAATCTTCATCCAAATCCATTACAACCTGAACGGTTGTTCCTGTATATAGTCCAAGCAAGGATATAAATATCCTTTTTGTACATATCTCATGCTAGAGGTCTTACCCTGGCAGTTTACAAATGAATGAAATTCTCAAGAACTTCCTTTTACTTGAGTAGTGAACTTGAATACTATATAACTATTGTTCTGCATCACTCGGGTCATTTTCTCTATTTCTAAAAGAAGTTTTGTGTTGTGGGCATCTATCAATTCATCCTGTTCTACTAGAGAATCTTTACCTTAAATTAGTGATGGACATGGCTTATTTGTTTTGTCCTCCCCGCACGGCTTGGTTTTGTGCCCCATAAATTAGTGATACAAACCTGATGGATAAACCCAAGTCATTTGCGGAAACATCTTGTTTGTTCTTGTGAGCCGTGGCTGCAGGATTCACTGTTAAACCTTCATACATTACAACAATTATTTGTTGTTCTGTTTCTTTCATAGTTCAAAACTGGGTTAAAGTGTTAAGCACGGGGAAAATGGGCGTCCAATTTTTGTTTAGTTGTTGCAGATTTTAAAGTGTCTGCACTAAAGGCCATAGGGTGTATCATATACAGTTTTTCTTTTTAATAGAGGGCTTGTGCGGCTACTCTAACGCCTTAATAAATAAAACTGTCGAATACAAAAGGTGAACGTAAGTCTGACTTCCTAATTATAAAGATCTGAAATGATATCAGATCTCTCTACAAACAAATACTCAACTAGGCACCAACTAACAAAGAGTGCGTTGATGGCTACTCTATTTGCTTGAATGTAGCAAACTACTCAAGGGTTTTGAAAGTGTGTTATGGGAGAACAAGAAGGGGTTAATGGGCACATTAGAGTTACTTGCTGATCAGCCACAGTCGGACAAGTGAGGAATTTGTGATTAACCATAAAAGTTTGGGTAAACCCTCAATGCGCTTCCTTCTTATTGTTGTTCGATTTGCCGTTCGTACGCATCATACTGTTTTCTTGAGGCTATAGTGGTTACAGACAGGGTTCAAAAGGTTCCAAAACTTTTATCCATTAACAACCCTAACTAACTCACATACACAATTATATATTTATGCGAGTGAGGTTTGAAAAATTCCCTTCAACGTTTACCCAACATACATCATACACGAACTTGTTTCAGTTGTTCGCACCTGCTCTTGCCATTATTATTCCATCCCCATAACAATATTTCTCTAATCATTTAACCTGGCTATGACGCAAAATAGATAGCCAATCACATTTTGTTCCATTTGGAGGAGAAAGTTTAGAAATTTCTCTTTTTTGGTAATTAAATAGTAGCTGAGTAAGTTACTATCCAAGTCAAATTATGTTTCCTCAAAAGGATGTTTTCACAAGCTTGGATTCGAGCTAGAGATGTCCTATAATTACCAGGAGAGCTCCACTAGATCAAACCAAGTGTAAATTCTCAGAAAGAGGAAAATGGAGCTCGTCGAGTCGTCGATGCTAATAAACAAATAAAAATGTCAGTGAGGCCCAATTGAATGACTTGACCCATAAAATTGGAAAGCAGTCTGAGTGTACGACCAGACAAACCATGAAAGACTGTTATCAAAGACTGTTAGTTTTGTGTCATAATAATTATCAAAAATCAAAAATCAAAAATCAAAATAAAAAATAAAAAAAATATTATGATAATTGATAGGGGATTGCCCTTTTCCATATGATTCTTTGGTTCCCCTCTCTCTCTCTCTCTCTCTCTCTCTCTCTCTCTCTGATTCTGTAATCCAAGGCTGAGAATCTCCCAATCCCCTTGTCCGAAATCTGTTCAATTGAGGATCAGTCTTCACTCTTCAGGTAATGAATTGTATGTATTCACATGGCTATATGCGTATCTGGAGACTGCAATTCAGGTTTCGAAACCGGACTTGAGACGTTCTATTGAGTTTTATGTTTGTTTATGTGGATATTGTTTCGAATTGCAACTTGTGATAGCTGTGTTCTTGGAACATGGCTTAAGAGCTTAAGCAGTAGGTCTTACATTGGTTGGGCAAACTCATATCGTATATCCACATAATTAATGGCGAAAGCTTACGCTTTTACCAACTGTTTATGTCGAAGTAGGAGCGTTTTTCCACTCCCGGCTTGCATTAGTTGTCTTTTTAGGATGATTTCATAATGCTGCATCCTTTTCTTTATATTGTTATGTTTACTGTTGTTGTGTCTTACTTCCTTATGGATCACATAGTATTCTGCACACATTCACTATGAAATTGAGTAGTATTCTAGTACATAAAAAAAAAATACAGAAATTGTAGGAGGTATTTGAAATAACTTTTGTGTGTGTTGCAGCATTTTGGAGCTCATAAAAGATGGACGACCTCAAGGAGCGTCTGCTTCCGCCCAAAGTGCCGAAACCTGCATCAGCTATAAATCTTAGGGAATCAACTTACAGGTCACCGGCATTTGGAAGGCAACCTTTTCATGGAGTTGATGTTTTGGGGCTGAAGAAGCGAGGCCAGGGGCTTCGGTCTTGGATCCGTGTTGATACGTCCGGGAATTCTCAGATTATTGAGGTTGACAAGTTCACCATGATGCGGCGTTGTGATCTACCTGCCCGTGATTTGCGCCTGCTTGATCCGCTATTTGTGTACCCCTCAACCATCCTTGGCAGAGAGAAGGCCATTGTAGTGAATCTAGAGCAGATACGTTGTATTATCACGGCCGATGAGGTTCTGCTTTTGAATTCCCTTGATAACTACGTATTGCAGTATGTGGTGGAGCTACAGAAAAGATTGACAACAAGTGGTGTAGGTGATGTTTGGCAGTCTGATGGTTCTGACATGAGCAGGAGGAGGGGAGGTAGAAATTTTGATAATGTGTTTGGGAGCACATCTCCTGACTATCTGCCCTTTGAATTTAGGGCTTTAGAAGTTGCTCTGGAGGCTGCTTGTACATTCCTTGATTCTCAGGTGTGTAGAAGAGTAGTACAATAATTTAGGTTCTTTATCTCGCATCAGTCATCATTATTAGATAAGTGTGTGATGACTGTTTTTATCTTTAATAAATATCTCTGCCTATAAATTCTATGAATTTATTGAACTCTTCACTATAGTATTAAGCAGATAACAATTATCATCCAATAGCTCTATCATGACATCTGCTTGTTACTTGTAGTTTTGCAATTACTGTTCAGGTTTTAGGTGTCCAGTTTTGATGATTAGTTCGAGATAAATTGGTGCATAAGGTTGTGTGAATCCTTCAATTAAATGTCCAGAAAATTTTTCTGGTATAGGCAAATCCTTCAACGAGAGAGGGAAGGTTTTGTCACGGAACAAGAAGATGAGTCATTCTCTTTTTTTCTTTCACACATTCTACAACCCTATTACACACTTTTTAGGTACATGGGTAAATTTATTGGCAATGATATGCAGGATGCTGAAACATGTTATTGGGGGCAGACGTGCAGTTTCTCTTTTATCAAACGAGAGATTGTCTGCACACTATGCATGTTATTTTTTAAATAATTTTTTAAAATTTTGAGGATAATTGTTTTTATGCATTCTGAATTATTTACTGGTGAATATGTCAGAATCCGCATAGCATTGGCCAGCTTGAAAACCAAATATTGATTTGGGTTTTAGTAGTATTAGTGAATTACACCTGTGTGGAAACAGTCTTTAGCTTCTGCATATGTAGCTTGAACTCGTACATAATTTACTATATGGAGTGGGCTTTCAAATCAGTAGTGAAATTGACAGTCATGGTTTGGTACTGTGGATAGACAGAAGTAGGAGCAGTTTTGACCTGGGGGGAGGGTTGGCTGCGGCGGGGTCTGAAGGCTTTGTGCCAAATATTTTTTCTCTTCCTTGTGGATTCACATTAATGCTCTTTTGGAACTTGGGACATGATATTTTGAACTTAAATAATTGCTTGTTGGTTAAACACTCTGAGTTAGCACCTCATTGGTCAATCTGATACATTGAAGGCAGCTGAACTGGAAATTGAAGCATATCCCTTACTTGATGAGCTTACTTCGAAGATCAGTACACTGAACTTGGAACGTGCCCGACGATTGAAAAGCAGACTTCTTGCCTTGACTCGAAGAGTTCAGAAGGTATGGCATTTATCTCATAATTAGCACCATGCTTCTTGAGATCCAAAAGGGACCAACATTTACTTTAATCTCTGCACATCTGTTTAGGTTCGGGATGAAATAGAGCAGCTCATGGATGATGATGGAGATATGGCTGAGATGTATCTAACGGAGAAGAAAAGTCGTATGGAGGCATCATTTTATGGTGATCAATCTGTGATGGGCTATCGATCGAATGATGGTGCATCTCTTTCTGCTCCTGTTTCCCCCGTATCTTCACCTCCCGATGGTCGAAAACTTGAGAAAAGCTTGAGTATTGCAAGGAGTCGACATGAAAGCATGAGAAGTTCAGAAAGTGCTACAGAGAGTATAGAAGAGCTTGAAATGCTACTGGAAGCATACTTTGTTGTCATTGATAGCACCCTGAATAAGCTGACTTCGGTATGTATGGCACCTTTTCTATTGAGCTTTGGCATCACTATATGTAGCATCGGCATAAGGGTGGTGGAATCTTATGTTATCTCTTTTCATATTTCAGTTGAAAGAATACATTGATGACACTGAAGATTTCATCAACATTCAGCTGGTATGTACCTTGTTAATTTCTTTTCCTCTACAAGTTTTGTTTTTTAACTAATTTATTAGCACATTGGGTATCAACTGACCATAAAGACAAGTGAAAAACATGTCCGGATAAAACTGTGAGTAGGAGTCGTGCTAAATTAATTCCATCTAAAGAAAACATTTCAGGTTAATTGATGGATTAAAAACTCAAAATTACTCAGTAACTGGCATTTTGTTCTTAGTCCATCCATTAGCTGTCCTGCTTTGAACTGGGAATTAAATTTCAGCTTCTTTGATCTAGCTATATTATGGAAATGGATTATTAACATTATAGACTTTTTGGTTTCAGGATAATGTCCGTAATCAGCTGATTCAATTTGAGCTTCTACTAACGACTGGAACTTTTGTGGTTGCAATATTTGGAGTTGTAGCAGGAATCTTTGGCATGAACTTCGAAATCCCATTGTTTGATGACCCTGCAGCGTTTAAGTGGGTACTTGTAATCACAGGAGTAACTGGCATTTGCATATTTTCTGCATTTGTGTGGTTCTTCAAGAATAGAAGACTCATGCCACTGTAGAGATCTAAAATGAAACTTCAAATGAAGGGATCAAAATTAGAAGAAAAGGAAGTGATTACTATTCCCCTTCCACTTCCTAGATTAAACACAAATTCGGCTGGTTGGATCAATTCTTTCATTTTCATTCAAAAATCAACTGGCAGATATCTTCCCAGATATCCCGTCAATCCCTGTAAATTCCTTCAAATATATTAGCTTATAATATAAAATATTTGATTTTTCCATCGGTTTTGGTTTCTTGGACAACCTGTGTAGTGCTTCATTGTTTAAAGTTGCTAGTGGAAACTCAAGAATAAGCAGAATAATATTTATCTGTCTCAACAAGAAAATAACACTGAACCATCAATTGATGTTACTGACCATGTGAACACCATGAGACTTGAAGTTGGAAATGAGCTCCTAATTCATCTTGCTAGTAACCATGCAGAAATACTTGTGTAACAAGTTGAATCCTTCTTATTGGAGTAAAAAAAGTTGTAACCCGTTATCTGAAGGGATTTCCCGTCTCTTTTACTATGATAGATTTACTTCCTCTGTTTTTTGGGTCTGGAAGTAGTAAACATACAGCACGACTCTTCCATCATCGCCGATTCAGAAATTGTGGATACTGACTATTCTTTAACCAAGAATCCCAGTACACATTTCGCCATGGTCAAGTTACCTCATCCCAGTACACAGACTGTTCTTACAAGGAAACTAGCAATACCAAGTCTGTCAAGGCAACCTAAGATGCATTGTAAGACATGACAGTTCCGAACACTAATTGTGAAGAACTGAAGATGTAAAACCCATATAATTAAATTTTTCCAAGAAAATGAAGTGGTAGGCTATCTGAACATTCATACAATATTACCCAAAGTCACTTCTACTGCAGCTAAACACCAAACATAACAAAAGATGCTTGCTTAATTACTTTTAGCTGGTTATTGAAATATATTTCTCGGAGATTATAGTTATACCATAAACAAAAATAGGTAGTCCTTAAGGATTATGAGAAGCCCCTCTTCTGAGGAAAGTGAAGAGAAAACCAATGTACCCCGAACAAAAAGACCTCTTGCACCTTCCAACCACAAAAACTCAAGATGAAAGTTACATGTTGACAGAAACTTTCACATCATTTAGCAGAAGATGCACCACCCGAAGACAGTCGTTGGCTCCTTGCTTTATCAGCCTTTTCCAAGTAATCTTGGTGAGATTGATGCTTTGCCCCTACAGAACAAATTCGTAATAGATTTAGGCTTTACAAGATAAATTGCAACTCCAGATCACAAGTAACACAGATAGCCATAATTAGCAGGTAACTGAACCAAAAGGCTGATGGTGGAGTATGAACTCATAAAAGGAATAATTAAAACACATAATATCCAATAATTGTTTTCCACGGAGAAAATAACATTTGTTTCCATATAAAAAAAAAACCAGTCATGTGGAAAGTAACCGTGCAGAAGTCACTGGCTTCTATTCTTAGTTTGCAACAACAGAGACAAACAACTGCCGGCTTTCCAAAAGATTATATGACAACTTGCGTATCACAAACCTAGAAACATAATTTTAAATTTTATATGAATCATAAAGAGAAAGATTTAATATGTTGAATACTTTGACACAACTCTAAACAATACTACTTTCCTGAGGTCAGATGAACAAGTATGAAAACTCCATTGGAATGTAGTGACATCAATATTTTGAAACAAAGATCTGCATCTGATTACAACATTGAAAAACCTTTAGAATATTGTTTTTTTAGGTACGGATGGGGCCATTAGCCACAAGCAAAAGAGAACAAAGGAAAAACTAGCCAAAGCTACAGGCCATAAACTCCCTAGTTCTACAAAGACCAACAATGTCATCCAGCAAAGCATCATAAACCAACGTAGGAGGGTCATGTAAGATACAACCTTTAGAATGTATAAGATATGACGAGATTCAATAAACAACATGGATTTCGAGATTACTAATGCAAGGAGTCAGGTACAATTCATTGTTTTAGTCTTCTAACTCAAATCTACAATCTGATTGCAATACCCAGTCCCAATCTAAATTATGCAACCTCAATCCCCATGATTGAAACCAATCCCACCCAATTGAGGCCTAATGTAACTGACTTTCAGAAGGAAACTGATTAAACATAAAATCGATAGATAATTCGGATTGTGAAGCTTACTAGCACATGAATGCATCATAAATTCAGTTCAAACAAAAAAATTACATCTTTACCTAATCAAAGTTTAGTTCAGGAGAAACATAAACCCTAAACCCAAAAAAAAAAACCGGCAATTTGACAATATGGTCTAGATTGAATCCGTGGTTCTTTCATCAGTACAAGTAAATCAAGAATCAAAACGGTGCCGTTGAGATGGAAACATAAGAAGAATGAGTAGAGAAAGAGAAATGAAGAAATGAGACCTCGAGTCATGAAGTACCAAGGAACGGCGAAGACGGCGCTGATGAGAACGATGCCGGCGAAGACGTGCTTCTTATCACCGCTGTACAAGTAGTGCTCCATCTTCCCCCTAAATCCCTTTCCAGCTTTGGCCTCGCTGCCGCTAGTCATCTCCTCTCTCTCTCTCTCTAAAGTCTAAACCCCAAGTCTCAAAGGCCCTCTGTCTCTCAAGGTTTTGTTCAGTTTAGTTTGCTGCTGGGTTCTTTGTTCTTTATAAACCCACGTGTAACCACACTTGGCCGCTACCTCCCCCTCTTTTCTTTTATTGTTTTTTTCTTTCATTTTCATATTTTTTTTCGTGTAGATATCCCACACTCACAGGTGTAGAAGCAATCTGGTCATAGTTCTAAAAAGAAATCCCCGCCTAAGCACTAGATGGTCTCACTGTTCCGTTTATAGCCTAGTTTCCGAAGTTAGGCGCTAGGCTGAAAATTAGTCGATTAGTCTGTCTAATTGACCGATTATGCACTATGTCTTATATGTTTATGAAAAAAATTCTAAGAACTCGTTTTCTCATTGTTATTAAGCATTTATTTATATTTTGCGTGTTCTCACCATTTTTGAACATTATAATATCTCTAATATTGTTTAATGTATATAGTTATATCTAATATAAACTATAAATAAATAAATTAAATAAAACTGTCTGGTCCTTTGGGCATTAGTCCCTAGCTTTCCGCTAGACTAGCGCGTAACATAATTTAAAACCTTACTGCTAGCATACGAGCGAGCAAATATTTCGCGTTTGCTCAGCAGCACATAGTTTTCTCTTTTAAAGTGAGAAGTTGTGAAAAAAGACTGATGGAGGAGTGGTGTATACATTTTGAGTTGTTAATCTGATCGGACATCACTCCAAATGTGGACACATGTCAAAATCTTTCATCTTTTTTAATATACAGTAAAAACAACGGTACATGAACATTTGGCAGGGTGTGTGTGCTTACCATTATACCTATTCAGCAAAACTCAATGTAGAGTAAAAAATATACTCATTGTTGAATCTACTAATGCTCTTTGTAACAAAATAATCCAACAGTACTCTTTGGCGTCATCGTAGATGCTCAGCTCAATAAGAAGTCGAAAACAAAAAGGTGAAAACAAAAACCAAAAAGTCAGATCCATCTATCGATCTCAGATGGAATTTAAACCTAACATTGCCACAGTACACTTAAGTCCAAATATGAAAACGTGGTTAAGCCTAATTCCAATGAAGGAGCTGCGCTGCCATGACCATCATTTGCACCAAACCTGAAAGCCAAATAAAGAAGACAGTCCAGATGCACAATCCAGCAAAAATACCACTGAGACTCAAATGACTTGACAACAGGAGAAACTCTACTATTTACTAATGCTGATCAAATCCAACACCCCCTTCTACTCCAAGTCCTAACAAATTCATTTGCATTGATCAGCTATCGAGATTAGAATTACAATGCTATTTTAGTGGGTCAAACTGATAAGTAAACTAGTTACTCTTAGTATCAATAAGAGATGGGTGCATGATGTGTTCACATGTAAATACTTGCAGCAATAAGAAAAATATGAGAACATTCGTTGCAAAGCATGGCTAGCTAATTGTTTGAATGAAGAGTAGTGAAGGATAGGCCTTGATTTCAAAGATTTCTTACATGAAAGTAACTCCATATCTTGATTTCAGCGGGCTACATGTCCGTAGTCCTAAAAGTAGACACTGTGGAAGGTTATGGCTTTGCAACTATATTGCAGCAAAAACATGACCTAAGATGTTGATGGATTTGAGGAACTCGGTAGACGAGCTGGTCCTTGGGGTCTTGGTAAACTTGATTGAATTTCCTATTACATTGGTGAGCGACATAGAATTAATCAAACAAACTAATCCAAGACAAATGAAAGTTTGAAAATAGCATACAAGGCTATGTATAAAGATGGCAAACCTGTGAATACATAAATGAGCGATTGGATATCATCGGAAGTATAAACCGGTGGCCAGGTAGGTGATAAGGCATGGCTTGTCCACCAGAAGCGGTTGGAAACCCACCAGGAAACTGTCCGCCCAGACATAAGGATGATCTACTCAACTCCTTCTCTTTTCCTACTCCAATTGATCCCTATATTCTAACAAATGGTGAGTACCATAGCTAAATATGGTGCTGAACATTTAGATACCAGTACACAATAAGCAACCTGAACATTTTCAGGCACAACTGATGGGTCACTCATCTTATCAAGATGCGTATTAGGTTCCCTAGAATCTGTTAAAGGTGAAAAAAAATGCAATTAGGATAACAAAATACATGACTTGCAATAATCAAAATTACCAAAATAATATATTTAAACTGAAGTACTAACCTTTCCTTTCAGATGAAACTTGGTTTTTCGAATCCTTAGACCCTAGAGCATTCTTCATCTTACCTTTCCCCCGCCCTTTAGACTTCTCAGTTTCTGGGTCCTGCAACTTAATATGCACACCATCTTCATTTGAATGATTACCAGAACCTAAATCACCATTTCGTTTAGTATGGTCTTGTCCAGTATGTTGAAAACTCTTTAATTTTTCCTCCAACTTCAACAATTTGGCTTTGACAAAAGTGTATGAATGCCTGGTCTTTGCACCCTCTGATGTGATTCTATGTGCTATTTGACATAATTCACCAAACTGAGCCATGGGAGACGAGTCCCGATTATACAAAACATGCGAACTTGATGCAGGAGCAAGAGAATGAGTGTGTTCAGCTTCAAATTTAGTAACAACATACTTTTTACTCTGGTTAAGTCTGATCTCAAGCATTGCCTTGCATCCAAATCTTCTCTCTTCTCTCTTTTTCTGTGGACTTCTCTTTTTACAGTAGAAACCTTCGCAAGAGCAACAAAACTCTCTTTTACGAATTTCACCATGTTTGTTCTGATTTTGTCTAAGCTTCCTTACTTTAAACCCAACACTCCTAGCATATGAGCTGTAAAAATGATATGCATCATCATCAGTATCAAAAGTCATGCCTACTTCAGGCTCCCCATATAATACCACCGGTCTTCTGGCCATGTTGGTGTCTCCTGCAGTTTTCTCAGTATCCTCCGCAATATGAACATCCTCAGAGTCAGAGCCTAAGTTGACATGATCAGTAGCTTCTTCAGTGCCATTCGCACTACATTCACCCACTTGATTTTCCATGGTGACAGTGTACAAAGTCTGCGTAAAAACATTGAGCAAGTAGTCAAATACTACAGCATCCTATCTAAGAAAACTAAATTGAATTGACATGGACAGGAAGAGCTATGAACACAGCATAATGACAAAGACTGGCTCTTTTTTTGGTTTCTTTTCCTTCTTGAAGCATCAATTAGACAACAACAATATGATGATCCAAAACAGCAACAGAAATAATGATAAAAGACATGCGCACATTTTGGTAGACTATTAAAACAGAACATTGTGTTCATTAAAGTCTCCGAATAGCAGTGAAATTGGAATTCCAAGGGCCTAAATAAGAGCAAGCAAACGCAGATTATAGAAACAAAAAGAAAACCCAAACAGAAACGATGCCTTCCAACCGATTTGAACGCAGAAGAATACCCAGTACAGTATAGAGAAATCAATCTTGTTTAGTGGGAATTAGATATACAAGATAAAAAGACTAGAAACTGTTTACCTTCCCGTTTCAACTTGCAAAGCTAATTACAGGGAACTGAACTCGAAGAGGGGAGTAATTTGGAGCTTCGTTATTGAAATTTGGAGATGAAGCTCAAGACAGTCTCGTGCTTTATGAGCTTCTGTGTATTGCGAGTTTGGTTCAGCGTAGTTTTTAATCCCCGTTTCTTTGATACGCAGTGAAAATAATTAATTAGGATAAAGATCAGAAATGTTTGTATGCTCTGCTCGCCGTCTATAAACTTTGACCATTGTAAGTCCATATAAAACTCATTGACTTTTAATATGGGCGGCGAAATTTGCACCCTATATTATGAAAAATTAGATAAGTGTTCTGCAAGAATTATTATTCTACCTTTGTATGTGTCTTAGCCTTATTAGGTTTCATGTTAGAGATAAATTTACATCTCTGTAATATATTATGACTTTGAATCCTACGAAATTGTGGTTATGTAATACCTATATATATGCTCCATTATCAATCAATAAACGGTTACGTCAATAAACGGTTACGTTATGTTCCATTACGTTGTTATTATTCTCGTTTTGTTCCTCCTCCAACACGTTATCATGCACTTTGTTCTAAAGTGTCTGAGCGACGAGGCCACCACCAGAAATTCATCCCTAGCCTTGAATTTCTTTCCCCCCCCCCCCCCCCGGCAGCCTTTTCTTTATGGCATCGCTGGAAATTCATCAAATCCGACAAATTGTTGTTGGAAGAGAGAGAGAGAGAGAGAGAGAGAGAGAGAGAGAGAGATCCAAAATCGCAATTACTATGGGCACCCACGTCGAAGTTTTCTCCGTCCCAGCGACCCATGGAGCTCTGCTCCTTCGACGACCCAGCTTTGCAGCTCCCGTACTAACTTCGACACGGATATGCTCGATCCGACCGGTGTCTAACTCCCAGACCCGACCCAGCCCAGCTAGATCTTCTAGGCCTCAGGCTCTCCGAGCCCTATAGCCCCTTGAGTTTTAAACTCTATTTTTCCTTTTCCTATTTATTTATTTATGTTCTTGGCACGTTTTAGTTTCTAACTATATTTCATGTGCTCGTATAGGAAAAATGATCAATCGTCGTACCATTGTGATGACATGCATGCCAGAGATGGACGTTACTCAAGCGCTTTGTATGCCATCAATATGAAGATCGACAAGGAAAAAGAATTCATCAAGCAACTTTCCTACATGATGATCGATTTGCAGAGCAATTTAATTATATGCGGTCTATTTCGCAAACTAACAAGTATGTTTTTCTTAAAGTTACTGCTTTTGAACATATATATATAAATTATCGGGCGCTATTAGTCTTTTTCATGTCTATTTTCCGGCCTTTCTTATAGCGCCGATGAGACCAAAGAGGGATATCATTCCCCTCTTGGTCGATGTTTTTCGTGTGACGGTCCTGGGGGAGTCACGTTATTATTTAAAGGGAAGAAATCGATTTCGTGTGGTCGCTTGAGTGCACCGTTGTTTTGAGTGCGATCATGAGAATCGCCGATATGCATTGATTATTTTGTGACCATACACATCGCGACTATTATTGAATGTTTGAGTTTTCTTAAACTCATGTCTCTAAACAATAATCCCAAGGTTTCCGTACTCATTTATTTAAGTTGAAATCCACTACTATGAAACAACATTATTTGCTGACAAAAGATCCCAAAAATAACGAATTCTATGAGACACACTTAAAGTGATTCAATAACCGTCTATGATGTTGTATTACCAGAGTTGACCTTGATGCATGCTCCACATCCAAGAAAAACATGCCATTTTTGGCACATGTATCTATATCGATTGAGAGAATATTTTGAAATGGAAACACAACATTCTTCCATTATCCAATAAGCAATATTTTTTAGCCTCAGGCTACGGCTCCGCCCAATCCGATATGTAAGATTTTTGTTGCTACGGACTTTTGATTAGTCATTATCTTTTGATTAGTCAATATATTTTGACTATGTTTTCTGCTTACTATTTTTCAAGTATGACGTTGGCATTGCCATGTTTCTTGCTCGACTTTAGCTTAAGTCGTTTATTGGAATTGGAAGTTTGTTTGTGTTGTATTAAAGATTGGCATATTCAATAAAATTTCTCGTATTCCTCGTTTACAAGATGATCTCGTGAGAATTTTATTTTGCCTTGATTTAGCATGAATGGTCAACGTTTGTAACTCATGTGATTTTTAAATTGGTCGCTTTTGGGTTATATGAGACCCCAATTATGGGTGGACACGCAGACCCGAAAACCGAAAAAAACCTCATCCGAACCCAAATCGAATCTGAAATAACTGAGGAGCTTGTGATGCCTCTCATGTTTTCTAATGCCTCCATGGCAATCTCTAATGCCCATCGCTCATTTTGCAAAGCTTGTTCTTTTGATAGATTTCAAGAAAGTCTTTCATTTGCTAAGGCTCTAACCGAGAACAGTTCATTCTTACAAAGTATTTTAAGGTGACATTAGTGGACCCTATCCAACCGAATGCGGACATTTTTCGGTATTTTTATGGTATAGGTTAAGAGCATCGACGCGTTTGTCACACGTCGCTTTGCTTTCCACAAGGATCGATGCATTTGCTAAGTTTTTAGCTATGATCATCATATTAAGGGCTCACCACCCTTTCCATCCTCTCAAATCTATTCGATTGGATACCGTTGGAGAGTTCACCTCCAAGACTTTTGATGATTTCATTTTGCATATCTACTGGGATCGTCGTTGAACATATTATTCCTCATGTTTCTTCATTGCACGATCTAGCAGAGCTCGGACTTGGTTATGAGTACTAACATGCTGATCTTTGCATGAGGATATGTAATGATGTTGCATGCAACGACACTTATTCGTTTCAGACCCACAACTCACCAATGGTTTAGTGTGTACCAGATGGTTACTGGATACGATCCCAACGTTCTTTTCACATGAAACGATTAGGTATTTTGGTTGGTTATGATTTATGAATCACCAACACTTGTCCGCTATTTCCAATCTACAATCGTGGATCTCTATCCTGCGATATCCGCAGACGGTCACTTTGATGTGACATACTTCCGATCGTTAGGGGGAGATATGGAATGCTCCCATTCCAGTTTTAACGCGAGGAATTGACGTTGTGTGACACTATGTCTCATTCAGATCCCGCACTACTCAAAGTGAGTAAAAGTGCAACGCATTATCGACATCCTGAAAGTCAAAGATTCGATGCTCAATGACTTTACTGATATTGCGAAAGTAACGAGATCGCACATAAATGTTGTGATGTGCCGATAAGGTTGGAACTCTTAATATATGAGAGAATTTCATATGACCTGGTCCTAGGATCGTTGACACTATCCCTGACAGTGGTAAGGAAGCCAACGATGGCACCATTGTACGCTGTGGTGTTGTCAGCGCCCGTGGTATTGCACCATAAAACAAGGGCGGCAAACGCAAAGTTGGACTAGTAGGGGTCATAGCTTCGGTCTTGGTTCATACCTAGATGAGGGAGAGACCATTATTCTCTGGAATCAAAACCAGAAAGAAGCGCTGTGCATAAGCCCAAATATTTCGCCCATCATCAACATATATTCTCTAAACATGTGTATCAACTAAGTTTTGTGGGACGCTACAGACTCCTTTTGTTGATGTTAGAGAATAATAGAAATCTCTCAAAATGATTATATAAGTGCGCGCGTGTGTTTAATGGATTGATCTCCAATGATTGATGATGTATTCGCTTATGCTATTATTCCGTTGTAAAATATCAACAATGAACAACTTAACCGAAGTGGAAAGAATCATACAAGCTGAACTAGACTTGTTATATTAGTTATTGTTCGTAAGTGTAATGAGAATGATGAAGTCATGTGATATTTGCAAGACTTATGACGCAAATATTGTCTCATTATCCTAGTATTGACTACGATGAGTTATATTCTCTCGTTATGGAAATAATTATTTTCCCCTATTTGATCAGTAGTAGTGTCCATGAAAACTAATTTGCAGCATATGATAGTGGTCATAACATATATGTAAATGGATCTTGATGTAGATATGAGTGCGTGAGGGACTTTAAATGCCTCCAGACCACGAAGAGCTTATGTAATCAGATTACAACATTCGAGAGAACGTAGTACAATTGGTTGCAAAGAACTTATACCCATACGTGTTCATATGAAAGCCAATTTTGGACTCTATTCTGTCTAAGTAAAGATGATGAAGATACTCAATGAGTTATGGATTCATATATGTAAGTGTTGTTAGGACACTATTGCTTTCATTATGATGTGATTAACTATGCGCCTATATATGGTCATTGGACTTGCATTGCTCATTTGACATGGGTTTAGTTCTACACTTAGTGAACCAACACAAATCATATCCACACCAACGCCACCAGCAGCTCCAGCAACATCAACATATGCCTTGGTGTAGCAGCCGACACTGGTAGTGTAGAGGATGAGTACGGTTCCATCTCAGACCAAAATCAATCCTTCATTGGTCCATTCCCCCATTCCTTTGTGAAAGACACATTGAATGTGACAAATCTGAATTTGTTCAGTCTCTTAGGTCAACTTCAATGAGACCTACACGACATCTCACTCGATGAAATATGGTGAATTTGGTACCATTGGAAGGTCTATGTGTCTATTTTACAGAGACACTAATCATATGTTCATAACTATCGTATTGAGTGAGTTATGACCGTTTTAGCAAAGTATGACAGTTATGTCTGGGAATTTGCAAATCAGTCAACTTCGACAGACCACTGTGAACTGCTCCAATCGAACTAGGTTGTGAAATTTATGTCATTGGAAAGCCACGGGTGTGTATTTTCTAGAACATTTTACAGTTCGCTGATACCTATTATGATGAAGAAGTTATGGTCATTTAAGTGAGTGAAGGTCATCATACCCGAGAATCTGATTTTCATTGCAAACTCTTGTTTTGAGTTGTTATGCAATCTTGTTTCCTAAGATCTAAGTTTGGTTATGTATATCATGTATGATCTAAGGATGTGTGACTAGATTAATGATTAGCCCATGACTACTTTTGAGACGCATGTAATGAACGTTGTATACGTTGTTCTTTGTACTCCATGATTATGACACTAATCAAGGGGAGTTGTTTCGTAGACTTCAGGAGGAGTTTACTTCACATGATGCTATCAAATGTAGATGGTGTGTTGTGCTCTTTTTCCCTTCTATCAAGCTTTTGTTTTTACCCAAGAGGTTTTTATTTTGCTTGACAAAGTTTTTACTGAGGCAACGATGTATGCACCATGCAACCTAGGCATGCGACACAAGAGGGAGTGTTCCGAGAGAATTACTATTTCTACCATTGTGTGTGTCTTAGCCTTATTAGGTTTCCTGTTAGAGATAGATTCGCATCTCTGTAATAGATTATGACTTCGAATCTTACGGGATTGTGGTTGTGTAATGCATATATATAAGCCTCATTATCAATTAATAAACGGTTACATTCTGTTCCATTATGTTGTTATTATTCTTGTTTTGTTCCTCCTCCAACAAAGGAAATTGTAATTGGGAGTGCATATTCCCTTAAAATATTCACATTATTTTGTATATTTACACGTCGTGCACTAAAATTTTTCTAACGTAAACATCTATATATTGTCCTTTAAATGTGGTTTTCGATTTTTAAATTACTTCTTCGGTGAAACGATGACGCTTCACCCATTGCAAGAGTACGTAGACTTAAACAACCCCTCTGTCTCTGATATTAGTGAGTTCGTTGTTTGTTGAAATGATATAAGACATTATAGAGTTTTTGGTAACGTTTCTAGAACGTTTTTTTATATCAACTCTGATTGCCCGGAAAGTTTAGCTTATAAAGTTGAGGAAATATACAAAAACAAAAAGAGAATAAGAAAAAATCGTGAAATGTAGATCAAATGCTCATTTATAAACCAGCTTGTCTTCTTGAACACAAAGGTGAAGTGGAAGTGAGATGGCACTTCCCTCCTTAGCGAGAAGACTACGAACTAAACACCCCCTCTGTCTCTCAATCACTTTCCTTCTCCACCATCCCATGTCGGTGAACCATCTCCCTCACCCATTTCAAAGCCCTCGCCATTTCTCCGCCCAAGTCCTCAGCCACCCAATAGGCTTCAATGGCCAGCGATTCAACCCAGCAGTCACCCACAACTTGGGTCTCACCCACTTTCTTGAATCCCTCAGAAGTAGTGCCAGTTTGGCCAATGAGGCCGAGGCCATGACTTTTCTCGACGAGTCCGGCGTCGAGGCGAAACGTGATATGGTTGTGTTGGCCATTTGGGAGCTGAGGGCGGATTGGAAGTTGGCGTTTTTGGGTTTCAAGTGGGGTGAGAAATGGGGGTGTTGTGATGAAGAGGCGTGTAGTTTGATGGTTTGGGTGTTGGGGAGTCATAGGAAGTTTAGTACTGCTTGGTGTTTGATACGTGACTTGAATCAGGCTTTGATGGATACACGACGTGCGATGCTTATAATGATTGATAGGTCAGGCTTCCACTTTGCTTTCCGGCATTTGAATCAGTTCTGGTTTGTATGTTATATTGTTGAACTTAAACATGGATTATATGTTGTTTAGTTAGCTACATCATGTTCTATGTGTTAACATCATACTCTTGGAGCTTGAATTGTGCACCTAGTAGAGTCGTTATCTTTCGAAACAAGAAAGGCATACAGAACAACTATTTGAGGAATTTTTTTATGATGCTTACGATATAATGTGTGCGCATATCATGGTGTATTCATTTTATCGAGTCATATACTCATATGGAGTTTAGAATTTTAGGATTGAGGAGGTTCTTTTCGCCCCTAGTTTAGTGGTTTCTTGGAGTACTTAGTTTTTAGGATTTAGCATCTTTTATTTTGTGTATAAAAGCTCATGGGTTTCAGAAGTTTAAGTCAGACAATTTGATTTCCGTTTTGGTGTTCATCAGGTATGCATCTGCAAATCACCCAAGTAAGGCCATTAAGACATTTCAGATAATGGAGAAGTTCAGGTTGAGCCCTGATCGAGAAGCATTCCACATCCTCTTGAATGTGCTATGTAAGAATGGAAACATGGAGGAAGCTGAAGAATTCATGCTTGTAAGTAAGAAGTTCTTCCCGCTGGAGGTTCAGGGCTTCAACATTGTTCTTGATGGGTGGTGTACCGTATCTGCTGATATATATCAAGCCAAGAGAGTTTGGAGAGAAATGTCAAAATACTGTATCACACCAGATGCAACTTCTTATACACACATGATTTCCTGCTTCTCAAAGGTTGGGAATCTTTTTGACTCCCTTAGACTGTATGATGAAATGAAGAGAAGGGATTGGGTTCCTGATCTTAAGCTTTACAATTCCTTGATTTATGTACTAACCCGTGAAAATTGCTATAAGGAAGCTCTCAAAGTACTGGAAAAAGTGAAAGAAATGGGTTTGCAGCCAGATGCCACCACCTATAACAATATGATAGGTCCTTTATGTGTATCAAAGAAGCTAGAGGAGGCGCGACACATGCTGAGTGCTATGATAAATGATAATCTCAGCCCAACTGTAGAGACTTACCATGCATTTCTCCAGAGTGCAGATTCAACTGGAACTCTAGAAGTTCTTGATCGGATGAAGAAAGCTAATTTAGGTCCTAATGGCGATACATTTCTTATGATTCTTGAGAAATTTTTCGTATTAGAAAAACCTGGGAAGGCTTTGGAGATTTGGAATAAAATGAAGCACTATGGAGTAGTCCCTGATTCCACACACTACACAGCTATGGTACATGGACTGGCAACTTGTAGGTTGATAACGAAGGCCAAGGAACTTTTGGCTGAGATGACATCCAATGGATTTTCAGAAGATCCAAAGCTTAAGAAGCTCTTGAAGAAGCCAATTGGAGGTAGTGTACAAGGAAAACGGAGAGTAAGAAAACTCAAGCAACCAAAAAGGAATAATCTGAAGCAAGATAGGGTTGTGAGATAGTCAGATAGGAAAGACCAGTCAGTCAAGAAACAAGAACATATCAAGTAAATAGTCTTATCTTAGAACTTAAATTTTGACTGCATATTGAAAAGCTGCAAAAGGTTCTGTCTTGCAACTTGCAGTTACATTTTGCATTTTTTTTTTGGGGAAGACATGGACTATAGTTATTGAAGATTCACCGCCACATCCTCTCCTGAAAACTTTGCAGCTGGTGTTATTGTAGTTTCATGACAGCTGATTGAAGCCAAAGTGGTTTGGTTTTTTGAAGTGAACTCGACCTCTTTAACAATGTAAATCACTACTGAGGAGCATTTGGTTCAATATTGTAGTAGTCGCAGACTTGCAGGACCAATTTGTTTCTCTATGTTCCTGGTACGTATAATCAGAATCCCTGTGGTTCATATGATCATATTGCACTTCTGGAAATGCACTGCTTGTCAATTTGTTCACTGATGTGATTTCTTTGTGTTTGTTTACATGCTTGACGTATACTGATATTCCTTTTGAGCCTTCTTTTGTTGATCTCTCCTTGCTCATACTAAGGGATACTTATTTTGAAATTCTTTGCGTGTTTGGGTTCCCCTACTCCCCCTTGCCACAGTTTTTCTGGGACTTGATAAAAGTCATGAAAACTGAGCTTGACGTTCAAATTATTCAATTGTAACAATTACACAACTTGTAGATGAAGTCACATTGAAGATAGACTAAACCTAGTGTAGTCTGAGTTAAGTGGTTAAGAGTTGGAACAAACCTTAGGGTGGAATATATCATCTGGCGGTTCGCAGTTTCTTCATATTTAATAGGTATTGAGAGAAGAATGAAGACCTGTGAATTATAACTTGTCATTAGAAATGACGTGTTGATGTAATAGTATTAGGTAAGCTTGAACTAGAAGTGCAAAAAATTGACTGTGGTAAATGCTTTTTCCCAAATATATGAACTAGCAGTGTAGAAACTTGATTCTGCGAATTCCAATCTTCTACTAAGCAAGAGGAGAAGTTCTTACAGGCCAGTGCCTTTTCCCACCGAGTCACTGACTGGGCTACATGTTCTTTTTTTGACATGTGGAGCGTAGGAACATGATTATCATTTATATGTATGTGTTGGGAACTTTGTAAACGTTGAGTATACCACTTTTGTGCAGAAACATCATATTAGCTAAACAAATACAAATAGGATAATGCTGGATGTATATGGTTTAACATGTTTGGTTGGAGAGACTCTAGTCCAGTGTTAAAAAGAGTCTTGTTAGTTTCTCCTATTTAACCGTATTACTAACTATACATTTTGTTTATGCTTTACTTCAGATATGAAGTCATGATTACATTACGGTGTCAAAGTCACTAAATTAAGATGGCAATATTGGAAGGAGTACTTACTAGGAAACTGGCCACGCTACACAATGTGCTAATAGGCGGTTGAGCTTCCTTGAGATTCTTTAACTGGTTCACAGAGTCAGAAACCTGATATACTTGTAAGTTAATTCGTTAACATGACTCTAACTTGATGTTTGAACCACTCATTAGAATTGCCTGGCTTGACTTCAAAGTACTTATGTCCCTATTTGCTATGGTGAAGAATGAGTTTCCTTTGCTTTATTTTGGTTCCTCTAGTACAAACTTATAATCAGTTTCTTCTTTTTGGTCTAGTTAATTGATCAACTTGATCATGGAAAAGGGAAACAGAAAGCGAAAAATGGACTGAAAACTAGAAAAGAGAAGGGCATTGGAAGCTTTGGAGCCTCTAGGACCAATCCCACATGTTGCTGAAGGAGAAGGTTTGACCAACCATGAGCATGCATTGAGCCACTCATATGCCATAATTGATTAGTTTGCTTCTCTGTCTTCAATAAGTTTATACTATTTGGTGTGTCTTCATTTCCTATTTGCTTACTGGATTCCTATCCAACCACCGACATCAAAACCAAACAACCAAAATAATTCTGACCCTAAAAAAAGAAGAGAAACACCAAAACAGTGTCAGAAATGCATGGATCTATGATCTTTATAATACAGTATCATATCAAGCCACATCAAAGTAGATATCGTGTGCTGCAAATTGTCAAGGTGTATTATTCGACAGCCTTAAACTACCTATTAGGCATCATAAAATACATCCTCATTCTCTCTTTTCTCCTCTCATATCTGGATAACCTAGATCACAATTTCCTCTACCAACTCTCCAGAACTGGCCAGTCGAGTTCCCTTGATGCATCATTCTGCCGACAGTGTGACGAAACACTGATTTTGCTGTGTATCTACAATGTCGCAAGCCGGTAGTACTCTAGACGATGAAAACTTCGACATGGCAGTACTCAAAACGATGGTAAATTTCGCCAAAATGCGTTTGGTTTTCAAAGTTGAACTTCATGTGAGGAACTAGGAAGCACCAGAACTTCATGTAGTGGTTTCTGACCGCGACAACTCTTTGACCAGAGCTTAAATATGGCATTGGTCAGAAGTTCAATTGTTGGCAAAAGCATTACACACTCAAGTGTGTCTGATGGGCCTATGTAGCGAAAAACTCGGCCGTATTGGGTCCCTGGAGGCATTACTGTGGCCAGGACGTCTATGTTGTAATGACCTGGACTGGAACCATTTCACATGGGCCCCATCATGGATTAGTCCCATGCCGGAGGAATTACCTTCGGTTGTGGGGATACCGCTCGCGCTCGTAAGAGCCACATGAGACTACTATGATTCCTCGCCATGAAATAAAAAAAAAGGAAGCACCACCACTGAAGGACAATGAAGTGTAAAAACTTGCTACTAGTGGCAGCCCCCTCGTTGAAATTCAAATTAGTTTCCCCATTAGGAAATACAGCGCTTAATATATTGAGCGCGCCCAATTGACACTTTAATTCAAAACCAGAGAGCAGTGGACCACTCACCACTAGAGGAAGAACCTCTCTGTCTTCCTCTATCCTACATTATTGTTGTGGCTCCCCACGTTCCACAACCCTCCTTCCTCTTTTGAACTGCCCCCAGCGAATACCCAGTTCCTCCTTCCTTTCTTCAACCCCAGAAACCAGGGAACACAACCCTGCAAGTGATTCTAGTCAGGTACCAATGTTCAACAACTCAACCCACTTCCTCCTCCTTCTCCTCTTCGTCGCCGGCGTTGCCCTCATTGCTCCGGCCATCGCCACCGACCACATTGTGGGGGCTAACCGTGGATGGAACCCGGGGATCAACTACACCCTCTGGGCTAACAACCACACTTTCTATGTTGGTGACTATATCTGTAAGCTGCTGCCTAACCCTCTTTTGAAGTTTCTGTTCTCAGTTGGGACTTTTGTCAAACACCTTGTGTGCTTTTATGCTTGTTTTCCTTAACCCACTTTGGTTTTTCCCTGTTTTGGCTTGTTTGTTTATGTCTCTTATTAAAGATGGAACCTTTCATCTTAAGTTTTGATAGACTGTGTCATGCTATGTAGAAATTGAAATGAACACATTGATTGTGGGAGTTCATTGGCTTGTTTTTCTTGGTTCTTCGTATATATGTGCAGAATCGCTGAATCGGATTTAAAATATTAATCTTGTTGTTCTGTAGCTATTTTCAGTAGTTTATGCTTCATCCTATTAGTTGTGTGTGTATATCTCAGTAAGACACAAATTAACTGCACTTTGGAAGTGAATCGCGCAGTCTGCTATATGTTTTAGCATTTTGAATACTATGATAATTACTAGCTTGAAGTAATTGTTTGTTGAATGCAGCTTTTAGGTACCAAAAGAACCAGTACAATGTGTTTATGGTCAACCAAACTGGGTATGACAACTGCACCCTGGACAGCGCAGTAGGGAACTGGACCAGTGGCAAGGACTTCATACTCTTCAATGATTCAGGGAGATACTACTTCATTTGCGGCAACGGCCAGTGCTCCAATGGGATGAAAGTTACTGTGGTCGTCCATCCTCTGCTCACACCAACAGCTTCTCCATCTGCCAAGAATTCTTCGTCAAACTCCCCTGGCCTGGTGGCTCCCCGACTGGGATTTCGTGTTCTGGTGGCATCCTTGGCAGTGATGTGGTTTGGAGGTGCTTGGGTCTAGTGCTTGTGCCTGCGGTTTGTGTTGGTGAAGCTGTGTAAGTGTACAATTTATTCTTTCGTTTTTTGTTCTTAGATTTATGGTCTTCTCTGCTTGTGTTGTATGTTCTATGGATATTTATCTTATTTGTTTTGGTTGAACTCTCTTAGACATATATAACAATATATTTTACTACACATTAGGCTCATATTTTCCTGTCTTGCTTTAGTCAAACTGTGATGCCACTGTTCTTCAACATAGTCAGCTACTCAGCTTTGTCGAATTGCTTGTGTAGTTAGGGAGTCATTTAGTTGTATATGAATGCTGCTTTGGCAAACCCCAGCCCTGATGGTTAATCTGTTCAGTAAAAATGCGGCTCCCAATGAAATTTGCTTCCTGTAGAACCCTTTGCTTAAGCTTTGCCATAAATACCCGAGCATAAGCTTCTTATACAGGTTCTTAGTAAAAAACTAAATTGGCACACAAATGCAATTTTGTTGCAATATTTTCACCATCCATTGTTTTCTACCTCTAAAGTCTTAATTATTGTCCGTTTCAAACTTTGAAGCGTCGACCGTTTAATCAGCTCCAGTTTAGTGTTTTCTTATTTTATCTTCTGATTTCGACCTCATTTGTTAGGAATTATTTCCAAGTTTTTATTTGTTTTGTAAATCTATTTCACAGTTTGAACTTTGAGAGCATCTCCCACCATAAGGTAAAATTGGTAAGCTATAAGTGATATATGGCTTACCACTTTAGTATATTCCTAGCATCTTTTTTGCCTTTTATTTTTAAGCTCCCACCATAAGGTATAAATGGTAAGGTATACATAGGGTTTTTGGATGACAACGGCTATTATTTGAATCATGATTGAAAAAACGGCTACTATTTTTTTTGTCAACATGTATAACGGCTAGTTAACGGACATTTTTGAAAATTCTATATATTCTTTTAATATTTATGTATTATTTAGTTATTTTACTTTTATGCATCAGTGTGTATGGTACTTTTTCCGAGCTTGGAGGTCATCTCCGAGAAAGTTTTGAAGAGGCCGTTAATTATCGTTTATAAATCATAAGTTATTTTTATACATTAAAATAATTTAACTCAATCATATTCAATATTGGGATCATATGAAAGAGCTCACTGCTAGGTTCGTGATGGTACAATAGTTATTTGTAAAAAAAATAAAAATAAGTGGTATTTATGGAGAAAATTAATATGTAACTAAAATTAAAATGAATATAATTGGAATATTAGAAAAAGTATGAGGATAGATTGGGAAGAAAATGAAAAAATAATAAAAAATATATCTCATTTATCTTACGAAATGGAATGCCATAGATAGCATTCCACTATTCACATAAGGCAAAAAAAATTTTGGGGAAATGGGGGATACCTTATGGTGGGAGGTGGTGGTAAGGTATATTTATGGTTTTACCTTATGGTGGGAGATGGTCTGAAGGCTAATTATCCAGCTTCAATTTTTTCCCATCCCATGTCGATCGAGGAAACTTCCGCGACCAATCAATACAAACCAAAATGGCGTTTGAATAGATTTTCAAAGCTTGACTAACTTCAGTTTGGCTCTAGCGCTTAGCTTATACTTCAAACTAGCTTGACTTTAAGAGCCATATAAGCATTAACAATTGAAACGATAGGCGTTTGCCCAAAATAATTAAAAAAAAAAAACTATTGGTAGGATAACATCAATGGTAAGCTATGAGAATAGTATAGCATTTTTACAGACAACTTCAAACAAACCAAATTGATACAGAATTTCTGCTATATCCCAAATTCTGAAACACATTACAGATCATCTTTTGACCCGATCATAATCATGTTATCGACAACCTTAAACTCTGTCTTGCTTGGATTACTATGCTTGGTCACTACCTCTGCTATTTGTTGTCTATGTACTGTAAATCTGTAATCAGTCCTAACACTGGGTGCATAGCGAGTGAGAAAGCTGCACTTCTTCAGTTCAAGCAAGGACTCCTAGACGAGTGTAATGTTCTTGCCTCTTGGGAAAACAATAAAGCCTGTTGCGAGTGGAGAGGAATAGCATGCAACAACCAAACAGGTCAAGTCATCGTGCTCGTTCTCTACTATAATTCTTCTGATATTTACAATGTTGAAACTCCCTCAAGCGGTGTGCTTTCTCCTTCACTGCTTGAATTGCCATACCTAAGTCACTTGGACCTCAGTCACAATTACTTTGAAGGACTGATTCCCAAGTTTATTGGTTCATTGAGTCAGCTGAAAGTACTCAAACTCGCAGGTGCTAGTTTCACTGGACCTATTCCTCCCCAACTCGGGAATCTATATAACTTGCATACACTTGATCTTGCATGGAATGTTGTCACTTTCAAAAATCTTGATTGGTTAACTCATCTTACATCCTTGAGATACCTAAACATGTCGCGTCTGAACTTTTCTGAGGCTATATATTGGCCACAATCCATAAGCAAGCTGCCATCACTGATAGAGCTTCAGTTACCTTCATGTAATCTTCCTAATGTTGATTTGAAATCACTTCACTTTATTAATTCTTCAACCACTCTTGAAGTCCTTGAGCTCTCTGATAATCTTCTCAACTCTTCAATCTTTTATTGGACAGTCAATGTTAGCACCAAGTTTGTCCATATTGGATTCATGGCAGATCAATTACAAGGTACAATCCCAGATGTTTTCGGAAAAATATGGTTTCTCTAGTATCTCTTGATCTCTCTTATAACCTTCTGGAAGGTGGGATCCCAAAATCCTTTCAAAACATTTGCAGCTTAGAATCACTGAACTTGGAGAAAAATAATTGTCTGACAAATGGAAGACTCTGTAGGAAACTTGGCTTGTTCTACGGGTACCCTGAAGTCATTGTTGTTAAGTGGTAATCCATTTTGGGGGTCCTTTCCTGATCAACTTACTAGATTTGTATCCTTGAGAGAATTATATATTGATGGTACCAATGTGAGTGGATCGCTCCACAGTAGTTTTCAGCAACTTTCTCAGCTACAGTCCTTGGGCTTAGTTTTGAACCAGCTGAGTGGTTCACTGCCAGACTTTACTGGTCTTCCATCACTATGGTTGTTATTTCTTTCCGAAAATCAATTCAACGGATCTATACCTGAGAGTATAGGGCTTCTTTCCAGCCTCCAACATATGAGTAATGCTAAATGGACCACCAATTATGGAACCATTTACGGACCACCTGACGTGGCAGCTGATGTGGCATGCCTACATCAGCAAAATAGAATTTTTGGTTTTCATTATTCTTTAGTTTTTTTATTTCAAATTTTTTTTTCTATTCCACTTTTTTTTTCCTTATTTATCCATAAAACCCTATCTCTTTATATCTTACTTATCCTTTCACACAATACAAAATTATCTGCTTCAACAGACGTTGTTCTACACCCCATGTTCTCCTCTCAACGATTCATCTCCCCCCCCACCTTCTAGTTGATCGAATTCCCAATTTGATTTTGGAATTTTAACGAATACTTTTATCTATTCTAAAAGTTTGTTTTTTTTCTTTTTCATAACATGTTTGAACTTTAGGTTTTGACGGATCGGAACTGGAATTGAATTGGGATTTTCTTGTTTCTCAAAGGGCTAGGTTTTGAGAAACATACTCTTTACTTATTACTATCATACTCATACTTGCGTTTTTTAATTTCTCAAAGGCTTCGTTATGAGTATCATACTCTTAACCTCTTCGCTTAGCTTTTATCGATCATCTCTTTCTCAGTTAATTAGTTTATGAGTTCACAAGCACTGTTACAAGAATTATGTCTTGTAATCAGCCAAAACTTGGTTGGGCATGTATCATATCTTTTGTGGAACCTTAATCAATTTGACTTCAAAACTTTAATCAATTTGTTTGCACGATTGAATGAAAATTTATCATTTAAAGACATACATATATACTAAATGATCCATAATATCCGAAGGGAAGTGGGATTAGATTAAGGACTTAAGACTGCAGAAGATGTCACTATATAAAGTGCCTACCTTGAAACGGTGCAGCTAGACATGAATATAGACCATGAACTAGATATGTTTAGAGTTTTGGTTAATGACATTCTAATGTTAGCAATAAGCTCTTAGGACGTGTAGGATTTGGTACCAAAAGCCATTAGACAATATGAGTCATACAATATACACCTTGTATTGCAGCATGATCTTATTTATACTTCTTAATTCATTTTTTGACAGGTTGCAAACTTATTTTATCCAATGCAAAAATGCATATACATACTCAATACTCAGTGTCTCATGTTACTTACAAAATCCTTCTGTTTCGTATGTCAAAAGTTGTTATGTGAATAAAAAAGACAAAAAAAACATGAAAGAAATCTCTACTATAATCTGAGACAAAAATCTTTCAACTGGGATATAAGTTACACAAAAGAAAATGTAAAAAAAAAACATGAATTCCAGCAAGATCAATTGGAATATGTAAGCTCTGCTCCTGGTCAATGTTGTAATCAAACAAGATCACCTGATTTACCTGCATCAAATCAATTTCACAGCATTATATACAAAAACATTCACACAAAAATAACTTACTAAATAGAGCTTGAACACATATATACCTTCAGTTAGTTTTTTTTTCCATCAAAATGTTTCCAATAGTCTTTTCGATGGTATACGAACTCTTTTGGTATTACCACTTATGGAGGTTGAAATGTCCTATAAAAAAACAAGGACACAATGTTTCATAAGATAAACTATTTTCTAGTCTTAGAAACTACAATCTGACACTACAAAATAAAAGCTAGACATTTTACTTTCATTCTTTCTCCTTCATTATTTTGCTTTTTGCTTGCTGCAGACTTACTCCTTCCATTTTGTTTGTTTTTAACTCCTTTCTCTTGTTCTTTCTCAGAGTCATTCTTTTCTAAGGGTCGGCGACTTGCTATGCTTGAACTCTACAAAAACAAAATAACAATACATGATACATTATTATTCTTGGACAAACAATGTTCAACCTCTGTTTTAAAATAATAAATAAAAGAAATTAAACATTATAAGCTACATACCTTCCGTCCAGATTCTTCTTTAGCACCAGTCTCACTATTTTTCTTCTTTTGTTCTCTTTTTTGTTTCTTTCTTACCTCTTCCTCTACCTTAGACACCTTCCTTTTAGATGGTGGCCGGCCTTTTCTCTTCTTAACCAGTGGAGTAAGTATGTGCTGACTTGGATTTGAAATACCATCAACTTCGCACCCATTAGTATTGATAGGTGACCCAGGCACTGGTTCAACACCTCCACAAGCTTCAGTGGTGTTGGACTCGTGTTTGGATAGTTCATCTTTTATGTTGTTCAAGCAAGACAAAACTATCATACACTTATCTTCAGAATCATACGCTAATTCCTTAATATCGTCAAAGTTCTTTTGCATTTTGTCAAGCCTTTGTGAGTCAGGTCTAGCATCCCATCCGCCATAACTGATTTTAACCATTGTGTGACATCTCTTCACATCCTTTCTCCATCTTTTCATGATATATTTGTCAGGAATCATGGTTTTCTTATGACGAATCAAAACATATATCGCATGTCTGCATAGTATACCTCTAAACTTAAAGAGACAACAATTACAGTGAATATCATCACTTTCTTCGTTGAAACCTGAAAGTGAACAGTTTTCTTCATCTCTTCAACCTTGATATGTTCAGAAATTATGTACTCTGAAACTGAGTTATCCACTTCAACAGAAATGAAGTCACAATACATTTTACCAGTTAATTCATCTCGAAACTCTTTAAACTTTGAAATTGTGTAAATATCGTGTGCTTGTACCTCCATGTCATAATGAGTTGCACCAAGAACACTATATGAGAAACACTTAAAATCTTCATGGTTTTCTTTCTCCACCTTACTTCTCAGTGCATTTTTGTACTGCTCAACAAATTGTTTCAAGGTAGTCTTGGAATTGACATGGCCATCAAAGAATGAATTCATACTTTCACTTCTTTGTGTGGTAGACATTCCTGCCCAAAAATACTCTTTAACAAAACTTGGAACCCAACGAGTTCTCTCCTCAAACATGACATCCAACCAATCAGTTTTCTGCAACTCATACTTCTTAATCATCTCATCCCAACGTTCCTCAAACTCAATACGAGATAATGAATCATAAACTGTGTTTAACAAGGTTATTGAGATAGATTCATATTTTGCATATCCTTTTAACTTTTCAGGAAGTTTCTTTAGTATATGCCACAAGCACCAACGGTGCCTAGTATTTGGGAAGACAATCTCAATGGCGTTTCTCATAGCTCTATCTTGATCAGTAATAATTCCACCAGGAGCATTCCCAGACATGCATGCTAGCCAAGACTTGAATAACCAAACAAATGTCTCTGTATCTTCATTTGAAATCAACCCACATCCTAGCAATATCGACTGTCCATGATGTAATACCCCTACAAATGGAGCAAAAGGCATTTCATACTTATTTGTCAAATAAGTAGTGTCAAATGTAATAACATCATCGAATTCATGGTATGCTACCCTACTCCTTGCATCTGCCCAAAACAAATTTCTCAGTCGACCCTTTTCATATATATCAATGGCATAGAAGAAATTAGCATTTTTAGCTTGCATATCCAAAAAGTAAGTTTGAACTGCACTAGCATCACCTTCCTTCAGCCGTAATCTCCTCATTTTTTCAATGTGATTTCGAGCATCTTTTTCTAAAAATGGTACATTCTCATATCCCCGAGCTTTAACAACAATTGAGTTGTAACTCTTGTTTGTCCTTATTTTAGCAACATCATTCAACTCAAACCTCCTCTTGATTGATGAACTTAATCCACGATTGACTGCGAAATAACGAGACTTTCTTGGACTCAAACCATGATTATGCTCAAGCTTTACAGAATTAATTTTCCACTTTCCATCAAGGGATTTACCAAGTCTAATAAGTGCATTACAATCAGTCTTCACACTTGGACGAGGCTTTAGAGAGTTACTTGTTGTACTTTTAAATTTCCCGGCTCTACCACATGAAATAGTAACATATCTTGTACTCCCATCATCTCCCTTTCTTGATGTTCTCTTTTTGACCGGGAATCCTGATTGCTTCCTATATTTTCTATGGTATTCAAATACCTCGATAGAACTAAAACTCATTTCAACATTGGGCTCTTGCATTGTGTCTTTTCCCTCTTCTTCTTGATTATTGTCTAAGCTCTTTGATGAATCATCTATTTCTGTTCCTAGATCATATATAAATGATTTTCACAAATGTGCCACTAAAAAAAAGACTGTATATTGATAGAAACGTTTTGGTATAGATAACATACCTTGTTCATTAAGGAGATGAATGTTCTCCGATTCGTCTGACAATTGTTCCATTATTTAGCACCTGAAAGCAAGTAATATAATATAAACATAGTGAATACGTACAATAACAATTAATCATATCATGAATGATCACAAATGGACACATTATGCAATTATCTATGATCAGTTTCTAGAGGACAAATGCATAATTTGATCAACCCGTGTAATTCATCTTATGTGTACTTATTTACTAAACTTAAATCATTGGGGTTTAATTTTGCTGTTTTTCTATTGAATGTGAATATGTAGTACGTCTTTGATGCTGGGTAAAAGTCTGATCTAATGATAGAACAAAGCAGTTGATGAAGGCAAGGGTGGAATTAAACGCAGCTATGTTTCATGTAAATAAGAAGGAACAAACCCTAATTATTCAGATTTGAAAAAAAAAGAATCGCATCTATCTATGAAAATAAACGCATCATACATGGAAACCCTAACCATTCACATATGAAAAAAAACGCAGCTATGACGACAAGAACAATTGAAGATGTTTACATGTATAATGAGAAACCTTGCAAGACATAAGAAAAAACATTAAAACCCTAATTCACTTCCACTTTTTCCCGCAAACCTAAATTCCTGATATGTTTTAATAAAAGAAAGACAACTAACCACGTTTAGAATAGGCAAATATGCTATGATCCAGAAAGTCAAAATATTCAGATTACGAAGAATCGATGAGGAGGTGGGAGGATGAGTAAGATTGTTGCTTGAGCGGATAACAGAGAGGGTTTGAAGAAGTACGTACATAAGAAAAAGAGATAGGGCTTTATAGATAAATAAGGAAAATAAAAAAGTGGAATAGAAAAGAATTTTCGAAATAAAAAAAACTAAAGAATAATGAAAACCAAAAATTCTATTTTGCAGGTGGTCCATAGGTGGTTCAATAATTGGTGGTCCATTTAGCATTACTCTCGAACATATGGCTGTTTCTTGGAATTCTGACCGGTTTCCTTACTGAAGCTCACTTCATGAACCTGTTTCGTTTACAGTCATTGTCCTTTGTCTTTCAAGCTGAGCTCCAGTTGGAATCCACCTTTTAAACTTAAGGTTTGGATGTGTCTTCTTGCAAGATAGGTCCAGCTTTCCCTAGGTGGGTTCAAAGCCAGACGGAACTCACTTCTCTCTATATGTCCAATGCAGGCATTTCAGATTCAATACCTAATGAGTTTTGGGATCTATCTTCCACCTTGTTTGAATTAAATCTCTCCATGAACCATCTACATGGGAAGTTACCTGATCTTTCATCAAAAAATTGCGCCTACTTTATATTTAACTTGTCATCTAATCACTTGTCTGGTGCACTTCCCCCATTCCCTCCAAATGTAGTCATCCTTCTTCTCTCCAACATGTTTTCAGGGTCCTTGTTTTCTTTTTGTCCAGCAGAAGCTCAGAGGTAGTCCAATCTCGACCTTTCTGATAACTTGCTATCAGGGGAATTTCCTAGTTGTTGGGTCAAGTATCCAGGATTGCTGTCCTTGAACTTGGGAAACAATAGCTTCTCAGGAAATATTCCACGAGCAGTAGGCTACTTAGAGAGTCTTTGTGGTCTACCTGTGATTCATGTTCTGGATCTGTCTCAGAATAACATATCTGGAGCATTGCCACATTGCTTCCATAACATACCAGCTTACACTTCTATGTCTTCTCAGTAGGAGGATCTCATTACTCTTGGGTTTTTGCAACTGGTCTGGAAAGGAGTAAATATTGAATGGGGAGAAAATCTGAAGCACTTGAGAAGCATTGACATTTCAAGTAATTATTACTTAAGTAGGGATATTCCGGAAACTATGACAAAGATGATGAGGTTAATTTCTCTGAACCTTTCGAGAAATAATTTGACAGGACTGCTTCCAAGTGACTTTGGACAGCTGAAGAGCTTAGAATCTCTTGATTTGTCACGAAACCAGCTATCTGGTAACATTCCTGCAAGCCTTTTGCGCTTAAACTTTCTCAGTGTCTTGAATTTTTCATACAACAACTTGTCAGGAAGAATTCCACTAGGTACTCAACTTCAGAGTAACAACCATGAACTTTGCGAACCACCACAAACTCCACGGTGCCCTGGAGATGCAACAGATCAAGATTCTGGCACCGGTGGAGCTGAAGGGGATAAAACAGAACAAGATGAAGATGGTCTGATAACGTTGGGGGTTCTACATTAGCTTTGTGGTTGGATTCATCATAGGATTTTGGGGATTGTGGCCCTTCGTTACTTAAGCGTTCTTGGAGATATGCCTACTTCCGGTTCTTGAATAATATCAAAAGTTGGAACTGCCATGTATGAGGGCCATTTTACAGAGAAGATTCATATATAAATGGTGAGTTATATTTTTTTTATCCGTAATTATCTGTAGTTATCTGTGTTTCTTACTGTTATTGATTAGGAAAACCGAAAACGTAATATATTTGTATATTGGATTTGATGTAAAATATACAGTATTGAAAACCCTTTTATGATTGTCTATACATTCCAAGATCAATCTGTAGATCGAGTGTCTATACACGAATGATTCCTGAAGTTTGCTTGTCTCCCTTTATAATTGGACATTAATATAGGAACTTATATAATTATGTTTTTTTTCCTTTTTTAAAGATCGGATGATATCTTGGCTTAAATTAATGACTTGTATTATGCGACTGATGCAAGCTTAGGAATTGATACAATTAGTCAGATGTGGAGAATGAGAATGTTTTAATCTGTGGATTTTATTTATATGTTCGGCAGTAATGGCTTCAATAATGTGGACTGCTGGTATATTTCTACTAAGACCATTTGTTTCAGTAGCTAATTTCTGTGCATGCTTTATGATTTATATGAAGCTTTTATCTTATATTTTGGTGTATGAACAGATTTTTAACTTTGTAGTCTCATTTTCGCACCTATATTTTGCAGAAAAGCAAGGATGGAGAAATTAATTCATAACTGGTATGTTTCCGACCTCCATAATGCTGATGACGCTATGGTAGGAGAAAGAGGTTCAACATATTAAGGTTCAACATTCTAGCTGAAGAATCATATAATCAGAAGATATGAAAGAAAATAATCGGTTCGTCCAATCAATAGACCAAAAGAACAATTAAGTTTTATTATAATACTTATTATTATTCAAGATTGTTTACTTACAGTTATCATATACTTCAATTAGTAGGATGATGCTTGAACGGGCCAATTATTCACTCCCAAGTCATGACAAGAGTAATTCATTGGCTAATCTAATGATATCACTTAGAACTAAGCTCAGTTTTCGTCAAGTACATGACTTAGTTCGCTAAATGTAATGATATCAGATGGAGACAATTAAGCCATCGTTATAACTTATTGTGTCATAGAGCTAACTAAGTAGGAAAAACAATGAGCATTATAGAACATATATTTTTTAAAATTTTTGGACATAATCATAGGCAGTGTAGTTTGATTCTTCTGTGAGAAGGGTTTGTTAATTTGGGTTTGTATTTGTTTTCCGCAATTGGGTTGTTTATGAATTGAGTTGATAAACAGTCAATCTTGGTATGTTTTTAACTTCTGTTCTCCGCTCCATTTTTTTTTATAACTACCTCTGCAATTGTTTGTTCCCTTACTGTTTGCTTAGCTCTTTAAGTACAAGTATTTTTTTTTTCTTTTGTACCAGAAAGATCGAATCATACCCCATGACAAGGATAGTGATTTGAAGCCTAAAAATGATAGTTTTCGAAGTCTTAGTTACTTATTGATATTGAGTACTAATATATTTGCATATAGAGTTTTAATGTAAACTTCCTTTATATCAATTAATTATGATCCTTTGTCAATGATAGTTGGAGGAGGAGCAGGTTTAGTTGGAGTTGGGTATGTTACTTTGTTGTAGCTGTAGGTTTAGAGAACTATGGATCGGATTTTTCGTCACTGAGGTATGTTACTTTGTTGTAGCTGTAGTTGTTAACATTTCCAGTCCATGCTTACAACCTGACACCAGAGGGCTGTAACAAATAATGAATAATGTGTAATAATAAAAAAAGATGACATAAGTTCCTATATAATTACATTATCAAAGGCAATTCACATAATAATACCTCGAATTCAAGGTTCACAAAGTGAAAGAAAACTTACCTACGGTATGATTGATTGTGTTTTTGGAATCGAGCCAAACATATCTCAACTTACATGATTTACACCTGGTTACAAAGAATATGATGATTATTATACATGCATGTGTAATTCATTCAGAAAGACGATTATACATATTATGAATATGCTGATGCACATATGTGTGTTCATAATTCATAGAGATTATGAAGTGTTTAATAGCATGCCTTCATTAAAGAGAGAACTGACAGCTATATGTGAAGTGAAGTGTAAAAATTTAGAAGTTCAATTTTACAAATGAAAAAGGAGTTCAGTTTTAATGTTAAACAAAAATCCCTAATGCATTCATCATCTATTACTTAGTTTATATAAAATAGTGTTTACAGATTTTTGGTTTATATTCATAGTCTCAATTTTATTTGGGTGTCCATGAATCACAGATATAGAAAAGGAGAAGCAACACCCTCGGCAATAGAAGAACCATCTCATAAAGAGAAAGTTGTGGATGCAAGTCCAACCATTTGCACGTACAACATTTTTGAAGGTATTGAATACTGGAACATAAGATGTCAAGCAGCATAATGGATTAGTGTTTGCGTGATAAAACAGTTGTGACTGTTTTTTTTCTTTTCTTTTGGATTGACAATCAGTGTATTGGCTACCAGGCTAAGGCATTACCTGACAGTTCCCACTCTCAATTAGCGCTACAGTACCTAGATTAACATTGTCATGTAATAATATCATCATGAAGACAACACGAAGGATGCTATGCTGCATATTTCAATTGTATGCATTTTTCCCTTTTATTTTTGTTATTGTCAGTAGGGAGCAGTTGTATGTAATTAAGATCTGTATAAGTATTTGTTGTTCTCACTTTCAAATTGAGATATGAATTCAATTGTGGGTTTGAAACACATCTGAATTTGTAATTTTAATGGGTCTTGGTTTTTATATATAATTACAATGACACAAGCCAGCGCAAAGCGTGGTCGCCCAACTAGTATTAATCATATGAAACACTACTTTACGATAAAATCAACTTGAAATTTTCTTACATGTCCAAATGAGTCATCTGACAAATTAAAAGCATAAGTCAATTTGAGTTTACCAAACACTCTGTCATTATTTCTGTTATTAACAGCCACTTATATCAGCCAGTTTACCAAACAGTCAGCTACTTTAATTATCAGCCTCTTATTTTAAAAAATCAGCATAAGCTAACTTTTTTTATAATCTCAACTGCACCGAACACAGCCTCTATATGTTGAAAAGACAAAACTAGAACTACGTACAGGTATATGAAGCGCGTGTTTTGTGCTTGAGGCCTCAATCTGACTTCTGCAGAGAGATCAAAAGAGAGAAATACAGTATTTTATCGTGCTTTAGAATCGGAAAAACAAAGAAAAGGAGGGGGCCGGGCTTTCTTCCTGAAGAATGGAGCTATCATGTTGGAACAGCTCATACATGACTTCAATGGAAATTGCAACCCAATTCGGATGTACTCTGTTAAAGAGGTTAGAAGTACAACAAATGACTACAGCTGGGATGGTCTAATCACTCTATTGCGCATCCGGACTAACCGACTAACTCTGTAAAAATCGTACAAAGGAGTGCATATATGAAGGCCAAGATATCCTGGTGAAAACTTTTGAAAACTTCTCAATGCGTAACATGGATCTTGTAGCCTGTAGGGTTAATAGCAAATTAAGTTGAGATTGCTTCGAATATGAGCAATCACAAAAATTTCTTGCAGGTCTTAGGCTGTTGTCTCGAGACTGAGTTGCCAACACTGGTTTTTGAGTTCCCAGCAAAAGGTAATCTCTCTAATTACATACGTAGTGTGAGTGATTCACCAACATGGCCACTTAAGTTGTAGATTGCGATTCAAGTAGCGGATGCAGTTTCATATCTCCACTATGGCACGGCCAAGGTGATCATCCATCGAGATGTCAAGCTGTCGAATTTTACTCCTCGATCTGAGTTTTCCGCAGGCCGATTGTATTAGCTTCAATTCGACGAAACCAAGGGTATAAATGGATTGGGTTTACAAGATGATGGCATGGCTTACCAAGAGAAGACCGAAGAACCCGCCAAAGGTGATGAGATCGCCGGAAAATTACCCAAGGCATCCCACTGTTTCCGATTCGATTCCACCAAATACGATGGAGAAAGGATGATCGAGGTACAAGGTTGTGGAGGAGAAGAAGAGGCGGTCAAGGACCGTAGTGCATGCTCCAGTCTCGCCGGAACGACGGCGGTCAATTAAGGTGAAGGTTTTTGCAGTGGTTCGGTGCGGTCTTGGTGAGGAGGAAGAAACAGAAGAGGAAAAAGAAATGAGGGAGAGAGAGAGCGCGAGGAAGAGAAGAAAAGGGAAGTTGGCCTCGGCCCGGGTCAAGATATTTTGAGTTTTTTTTAAAGCCTGAAAATAAATACCTAAAAACAGAAAATTATTTTTTTAATAAAACACAATTTTAGAAAATCGTTAAAATAAAACCAAGCGTCGGAAAAATATTCCGAAGACATTTCCGAATCGTGGCGACATGTAGTCTAATAACTATATAATAAATTACGTTTTCAACACTTAATATAAATGTTGATTAATTAATCTTAATGTGTCGGGAATCGAGATTAAAAATCTCAGGTCTTACACTCCTAATCGAGAACTACCAATTTGCCATACTAGAGATAATAAATGTTGATAAACACCTCATACAACCCTACTATAGACGGTATATGTTTATACTTTATACACACCTCCTAGAACCCTATAGGAGACTATATATGATTATATATAATAAGTACTCTACTAGCTGGCAAAGAAAATCCCAATTGTCACAGATTTAGATACTAGCTTTTAGGTTTTAGAGCTTAGAGTTAAGCTGTTACGGTTTAGGAAATTTTCAAGGACTCAAAGTTTAGGGTTTACATTTTTTTTTTCTTCATCGAAAGACTTCAAAGGCTTATTTTTCTCATAAATTAAGTAAAATAAACCATTATCATGAGGATAGGTTAGGAAATGATGAAAAAGGATATACATTATTTTGGAGAAATGTTTTGTTTGCATTGTAATATTTAGACCAAATTGAGCATATGTCTTCGTTCACGTAATAGAGCATCACCAATTGTGTCATCGGGTGTTATATTGTGTAATGTTTCCATTTAGAAAATAGTTACATCTCTCCAATGCTTATAACTGATACAACAATATTAATTATCAATTATTTACTAAAATGTCATGTATCTAGTAATACATCCATGAAAAAATGTACAGATTGATAAACCATTTTATAAAATTAATTAATTTTGTGGCTAACATCGCAATGTGGTAGAATTTCGAAAGAAGGGTGAAATAGAGCATGAGTTCTTAATGTGCATAAAACTGAGTGCTCGGTTGTGTATTTTTATTGATAAATTGATTATATTTTACAAATTAAAGTTATTACAAATACAAGGAAATTTGATAGAATATTTTGTAAGTTATATAAGTTGTAATTACAAGAGGATAATTGAGCAACTGTCAAGCGAATTTGATAATAAGTTTATAGAGATCTCAGAATGAGTGTTCGCAATACTAGCTAAAGATGTGACAAGATGATTGAAGATGGTTGCCCATGTCAAAATACACGTGTTTAACGTTTATACATACATGGATCGATCTTGAACGCAAATATAAGGTCATGTCGCTTGGAAGCAAATATAATCTTAATATGCAAACACAACGTAGAAGATGAGATGATAACATCAGTGTTCATGGATCCTCACTTTGATGGAGTTCTTAAAGTTATATCTTAGAGGCATGGGCTTCTCCCTAAGTTTGAGTATGCAGGATCCTTTATTCGAGAGCTGCTAAATCCAGAAAAGCCCAAATATGCGAACATGGTTTTTAATGGGAAGACCAGGTTTATTATACTTCATAAGGGATATGAACGGATCTTGAGTCCACTACGGACATTTTAAAACCACTTTTAATAACTACATTTAGACTCTCTTCATAAAAATAAAAAAACCAGGGGTTTTGAAACGAGTGAAAAATGACTTCTTGAATGCTATCAGCCTAAGCGTCACTCGTAGCAGCACACGGGGCGATGCTTGAATCGCAACAGATTTCTCATATCCATCTCTAATTTTCTTCATTTTACACTTCATAATATGTGCATGATTCAAAACAAAATGTAATAAATATTTTATGGTGATTTGTACTAAAGTAGCCCAGACAACGCCTAGAAATCTCAGGCACCCTCCCTTGTCTCATTACGTTTCTTTATTTGATTGAACTGCTCTAATTTTCATATGTCTATTTTGTCCTTACAGAAACCTTACACTTTGTGACAGTCGACCTGTGCGAAAACTAAATTAGTAGAATCTTAGGTAATGTTCAACAACCGAGCCGTCGAGTGTCCAAATCCAGGCCGAGAAGTAGGGTGATGACATAGATGTTGTAGAGATGAACCAAAAAACAGGAATAAGAGAGAGATAAGGTCTTGAATATATTCGACTTAATCGAGCTTGGAGATGAATTTGGAGTTTGAGAATTAGCATAAGAAAATAAGGGGGGTCACGGGAGCTTCGATTGATACAAAAAATCACTTACACAAAAGAGTTTATGTATCCTCATTCATGTAAAGAGTGCTCAGTTGTGTAATTGGGTGGTATTTTTTTATAATATTCTTTATTGAGAAAATGATTACATGTTTAACAACGTTATTATGAATATGAGAACAATTGATAAAAATATTGTAATAAATGTTCTATTAGTTGTAATTAGAAGGCCACGATCATTAATATATTTTTGTATGTCTATGACTCATTTTCATATTTGAAGACAACTGTGTTGTAAAGGTGGTACAATATAAATAAATAAATATATATATTTGTAACACAGTGCTCGATCGGATAATTTGATGATATTCTTTGTAATTTCATCATTGAGACAATTATTATATCTTTTCATATTGTTACTATAAATATGAGGACAATCAATTAACTTTTTTGTGGTAAATATTCAACAATGTGTAATTACAAAACCATGAATATACCTACATGTTTGTGACTCATTTTACAAATTTGAAGACGAATGTATTGTAGAAATAGTAGAGTGCTAGGTTGTGTAAAAATGTCCTAAAACTATTGTATTCACGTGTTTACCAAATGAATTATGAAATTAACAATGATCATGATCATGATCATGAATGATAATTTTTATCTCATAGTTAATATGTTCATGCTCTTTTTTAAACAAAGTTACTAATAAATGTCAGGAGTGACAACACATGTATTGTTAAATTTGTAAAAAAAAAAAAAAAAGGTGACACGTGTCATGATCTAAATGGATTACCTGATGATTAGTTCCTTAAGTTACAAAGATTATATAAAAATTAATTCAAAATAATGAGCATGTGATATGGTTGTGTGCTACAGCTTATCTCAGCTCGAGAAACTCATTATATGAAATTGCATCGTTCCACACATGAATTAATATTGAATTAAATTATGACAAAAAGATAAGCTACGGACTCATATCCTCTCATCATGAGAAACTACCTCATATTACCTCATGTTTCAATCATGTCTGTCTATAATTTCAATCTAGCGGCCAAGATTAACTTCTCCTTTATTAATTTGTCACTTGAAAATGTAGGAGATCAGCTCTCTAAGCATCTCACGTCTCCCTCCATGACTCTGAAGAGAGAATGTGTATGAACTCAACCAGTCAACCCTACATTCCCAAAAACCATTGCAATTTTGCATATATGAGAAACATGGCCTTCATTTTGAGTTCTATTCATCTTTTCTTTTTTATTGAAGGTTCACCAAAAACAAAACAAAAAAGAGAAACATGGCATTTGAATCAAGGTAGTGGGTTTATTAAATTTAACCCTAGATTTAATCAGAGATCGAATAATCCTTCCATTGGTATAGTTAGACAGTGGACACCATTTTGAGAGAGATCGAGTAATATATCCTTCAATTGGGCACTTGTAGAGTTATAGTTAGTTGTGGGATGAGGGTTTGAGCGATTTCTTCTTTAGGATAAAAGAGCATTGACCAATTTTGTGTTTATATTGATTATTGAGGACAATGCGCGTTTCTCTGTAACGGTGAAGAGATGAGGGAGGAAGAAGCTTGGGATCGTAGTTTGTTGATAGAATTGCAGAGAGAGAGAGAGAGAGAGAGAGAGACCTAATCGCCTATTTCCTCAAGTAACAAATCAAAACGGAGAGAATTGAATATAGGGTTTCTCACAAAAAAAAATCATATTTGAGTGATCTAATTATAAAAAAGTCACCAACAATTTGCAAATTATAAAAAAAGTCATGTTTAAGAAACCCTTAAACCGTTACACACACAATTCACAATAATTTAATAATTACACGAATGTCATTTAGAACAATTGAAGATCAATTCAAGATTTCTGCCATCGCAGAGAGAGGTGTAAGCTAGAACCAATCTGAATCTTTGAGGCGAGGATTGAAGCATGGCTCAGGTTTTGCTACTTCAACATCGTCTGGGCCCGTTCCCAAAATCGCTGCTACTTCATCACCGGTGTCATGCTCACTCGCGTCATGCCCTTGGACTTAGTCCGATGGTGGGAAGGAAATTCAAAAAGGAAACCGAGAACTGGATGGAGCTACAAGTAAATCAAAGATCTCAAATCTGGGCTCTCTATTTTCCTTTTATTGGTGTTCGCCCGGAAGTGTGGAGGCTATCAATCACCGGCGGAACCGACACGGGCTCGTTAGCACAAGGACATGATGACGTCGAGGGCGCGACACTCTTGCTTGTTGGAAAAGATGCGAGTGAGCTTGTCCTTGGCCAGAGAAGATGTAGACTTGGGTGTCCACTGCCGCACTGGAGATGATGCAGACTCTGGGTGCCCATAACAGTTTTTTTTCTTTTCTTCTTCTTCTGCTTCTTCGTCTTCTTCTTCTTGTTCTTCTTCTTCTCACAACATAGTCACATAAAATAGTGTGACATGTTTGTGACAAGTAGTGTGACAGTTAGTGTGATAGGAAGTGTGACAGGTAGTGTGACATGTGGTGTGACAGCGGGTATGACAAGGGGTGTAACAGTTAGTGTGACATGTAATGTGACAGTTAATGTGATAGGTAATGTGACATACGGTGTGACATCGGGTGTGACAATTAGTGTGACAGCGGGTGCGACAAGTAGTGTAACATGGGGTGTGATATGCAGTGTGACAGTTAGTGTAATAGGTAATATGACATGTGGTGTGACAGTGGGTGTGGCAATTAGTGTGATGGGTAATGTGACAGCGGACGTAACAGCGAGTGTGATAGTTAAAATTCAAATGAGAGAAAATGTTGAGAGAAAATGTCTAAATATGCAAAATGATGTTAAAATTCAAAGGAGAATGATATGAGTATGCTTATAATGAAGAAAATAACTATAATTGGAGAGTCTTAAGCTTTGATTTTGCCGGAATAGTTTGGAGCACTACCATAAAAGGCGGCAGCCCCTTGCAAGGGTTTCTACGCCTTGTACAGTGGTCGGTTTGAAGTGGGTATGGTATCAAATGAAAGAGGGGAGAGATATTTCCAACGGTACCAACCACGCTCAAATCTATTATTGGATGACAAAGTTATGGCCAAAATTAGAAGAATAAATAAAAAGAATATTATGATGAAGAAGAAATGACAAAACAGTTTGAAAAATATTTAAAAAGTGACTATTTTCTAATTTTGTTCCAAGCTTATTGATTATTTTCTAATTTCTAGTTAATTGGGATGACATTTTTATAATTGAGAAATAAGTGGTGATCTTTTTGTAATTTATGATGGGAGATAGTATTATTGTATAATTTGCTCTTGAATATAAACCATTAGATTGAAAAAAAAAATAGCCAAGATTGAAGCATGAAACAATATGAGGTACTTTAACATGAGGAGAGGATCTGGAGTCCTATGTGCTATAGCCTATCTGAGCTCAAGAAACTTATTATATGAAAGGAAAATATTTTAGCGTCATAATATGGCGCCAGATCCGGCACCACAATCTCAAGTGGCATGTTACGTCACATTGTTATGTCAGTAATTAAAATAATCACAAAATGTCATTTTTGAATGAAAAGACAATCATATACTAATTAATCCAACGGTTCTATATTATTATAAAAATAATTTATAGTTCTTTTCTATATCATTTATTTTTTCAAAATCATTTTAAAATGTAATAAAATACGTTATATACAAAGTATGCTTGAAATATATAAATATATATGTGTGTGGGGGTGTTTATATGGTAATTGTATTAATTAATTATAGTAATTAATTAATCTTAAATATAAATTAATTAAATAAGAATATCATGAATCTTAACATATTTGTCACTAAAAAGATTATCATAGACATAATTATATTAAATATGGTATTAATTAAGATATGTATACTCTAGGAAAATAACATTTGTTACCTTATATATCCCTTAGATTGATCATACCCTAACAAAAGAGTACTATATTTCAGAAGAAAAAAACAAAAGAATCTTACAAAAAGTTTTTTTTCTGTTGAAGGAAAAACATTATTAGTGTGCATTCGTTAAAGCAAATAAAAAAATGAGTTAATGACGTTTATGGTCAATGGATGTAACGGATCAATCACCATTATGTAGCCTTAATTGCCATTATAATTATCATTTATTTCTATTGTAATCTTGACCCCTATATAAAGGGGATTATCAATGAGATGAGTAGATCATTCCATTTTCTCTACAACACGCTATCAGCACGTTACTTTACCTTTGAGTTTTCAGGCAAAGAAGACTAATTCCCCTTTTGCTTTATTCTGAGTTTTTAGTCCAAAAAAAAAAACTGAAAACCATCGTTTTTTTTCCCGCTCGTTCTGCGACCTCGTTCCGGCCCATCCCGCTCGGCGACCCAAACAACCGCATCCAATCCCTGCGGCGACGCAGCTCGGCGACATCGACGCTCCGCCTCCTTCCCTGCGACGACACAGCTCGGCGGGATCCACTCGCCGCGATATCCGACGCGACCCCTGACACACGCCGTAATCAAGACCGGCGACGCAACCCCCACCGTCGCTTCACCATTTCCGATCGGCCAACACCGCACCGGATCTTCTCTGTTGCAACGGATCTAGCGATCCAGCGACCCCCAACCCTCCACCCACGACCCGCAACCCGCGACCCACGAAAATAGACTTTACCCATGGTAAATCGGAATTTACCTCATTCGGTAAAAAACAAAATTTTGAAGGTAATTCTAGATATTACCATACCATTAATTTTAGTTTATTATTTAGAATTTATTGTTTCATAGTAAGATAATTTACTTTTCATCGTTGATTAATTCAATTTATAATGATTAAACTGACTAATCATATAAATGTCGTTTTTTTATATATTATTTATTACCTTCATTGAATATGGTAAATTAAATGAGATTAAATCACATATATATGATTAAAGTGACTAATCATGTAAATATTGTTGTTTTTGCATGTGATTTATTCATAACTATGTGACGAGCAACATGGAATTATGAGATCGAGACTCATTTGATATGCAGTTTATTTGGCAAACTTACAAGTAAGATCTAAATTAGTGTTGCCGCTTTTATTAAATTTCATTCATATAAATGAAATTATATATGTTACGTGAGTAAAGTAATCTCTGCATATCGTGGTATGTTATATGATATGCAGATTTAAATTTAAATTTGATTGATTAGCATGTAATTGTATCGTAATGTTATGATTTACGTTTTACGCATTATATTTATACATGGTATTTGGCACAAGTGTAATAATTGCCTTAGCCTTGTATATTATGTAACCATGTTACATGCTATGCTTATTATTAAAATTTAATTACTTAGCATGTCATTAAATCGTGATGCTATGATTTAAATTGTTAAGCATTATATATTTATACATGGTCATTGGCATGTATCATGAATACGATAATTGCCTAAGTTTTTTAAAATTACTTAACCATGTTAAAAGATATGCTCTATTTGCTGCATATGCTATATTTATATAATTTTTATAATTATGTTATTTAGCATATTATATGAGCATTGCCATGATAACGAAATTTCATGAGAATTTTTAATTTAAAAACAAAGAGATGACAAACATATTCTTGTGATAAAGTATTTTCATGAAGCATCGAAAAATACGACCATTTCAATTCTTGGTCTTGCAATCCGATTTGTATTTCTTGGACATTCATTAAATTGTATATATTAACTATGATAAAGCAACTTCATAAAGCTCCAAAGTGGCCATAATGTATTTTGGTATGTTTAATTTTCGTGTAAGTCAATTTAGATTTTTAGACTGCGAAACTAATTAGTCACATACTCTATTTATAGTTGGTTAAACCCACACAACATATATTGGACTCTAAAGAATTTGAGTACCGACCTTCCCTACAAGCCAACCAAGGCTCAACTATGATCAGATTATGCAAACATGTTTTCCTGCACGTAACTTGGAAGCATATTTAAAATCTTGAATGACAAAGAAATGTCTCTCAAGACAAAAAAATGTCTTTCAGAAAAAAAAAAAGGAAAATTTCTCAGAACAAACTATGGATAATAATGAAGAAATAACCCTAAAGCAAAAAACAAATATTATGAACATGTAGGTTCATACAAACCGATTCATGACAATTGATAACAATGTACCATTTAAAAAATGCATAGGGAATATGATATGAGCAATGAAATGCCCTCTTACAAAAAGAGTATAGAATAATGAGAGTACGACAATTTGAAAAATTATATTCAATATCAAACTACGAGGAGAAAGCTCCTCAATTTTAAGAGGGACACAAATCTATGTCAATTCAAAATGTTTCAGACTTCGATTACAGAATGTCACTAATTTTTCAAGATATAATTGTAATGGCTATTATATATGCCTAAAATTTCGGTATTGAAGTACTTTTGGATTGGAAAAGACTTTGATGCAATCGTTGACATATAACCAAAGTAATGAATTTTTCTCAATAAATTGAGAATATTCGAATATTAATCGAGATATACGTGGTTCGATTTTTTAATATTTGACTTTGCGAAGTAACGCATAAAGTAAAGCAACTTCACAAAATATTAGTATGACATGAATAACTGAATGCAAATAAATACATCATGCGACCCCCACAATAATAGTACTAAAGAATAATCGTACTATATCCATGGGTATAAATAATAATATTAATAATGATAGCTAATTATAATCCTTCGGGATTCATAATGTACATACCTTATGGAATGGAAATATCGTTTTACGATACTATCAAATACTCTAAAGCATTTGAGTTAATATTCCATTTCTATGTCTTAACTATATACCTCATTGACATCTTATGTAACAAGAGCCCACGAGAGAGAATCAGACCTTTAAATGTTTGGAGTATTTATGTCAACGGCTATTTCATGTGAAAATAATAAGTGAGATTACAATTTACTTCTTTTGCACTCTAATGACTGCAGATGTAACCGAGTATTAGAGAAGTTCATATGTCCATTTAGCAAGTATATATGAAACTGCTTAATAAATCCAACAACGTCAAAAGAAATTGACCTTTAGGATTTTGGCATATTTGGGCTTTGACACGATTTACTGGGGTACCCAGGTCGTGCTATATGTGTCCGTATATGAAATGAGTTACACCAACACACTCATATTTTTTTGGCTAAAATAGAAGTAAGAACTACGGAAACAAAGTACTGTCAAAATCCTTAAATTTATTTTTATGGAGGAATTGAAGATATAATTTCATCCCCATATTTTGTCGCTTCCCTAAGACGGAATCGTGAAATGTTTAATGCACAAGTATATGCACTAACACTATATTATGCTTCTTATATCCATTGTGATTAGGTATGAAAAGCTAATTATTCAGAGCTCATCGATCTCTTAAAGAAATTTGGATTGAGATCATCTTATGCAAAGGACATGTATTGTTACTATGTTCAAGGATTGAATCAAACGAAAATTATGTGGATTAATTCAACCAACTTGCGGACACTTTCAATAATTTATGATGTTGGTTGATGTGTCGACACGCTGGTCACGTGTCATCACACCATTCACTACTAAAACTAATGTTACTTATGCTAGTTACAAACCCACTTGGTCTCACGAAAAATGACTAAAGTACTAGTCTTGATATTTGTAAATGGTAATGCGCACCAATATTTCTGTTTAGGGTAATGTAATTTTTGCATAAACAACTTATTACTCACTAGTTTTTGGCTATCACCTTAATCATTGTAAAAGGAATTACAATCGATAACATCGAAGGATCGAAATACTTGAGCTCTCTAGAATTGACACGGATCTACAATCCTTGAGCTCAACTAGTTTAACCTACGTGCCAAATTGCGAAGCCACATCGCATAATGGTGAAGCCAACTAATGTGAATAAATGTTTTTACTGAAGACGAGCATCCAGATAGTTCGCTATATTGCAACTTTGACAAGCGATCTCCTTTTCCGCTAGATATGTGGAATATCACTTTGATGAGACAGTCTTCCCGTCGTTAGGGGGAGATAAGAACAAAGAATGTTCAAGTGGAACGACAAGAATTGTCGTGCTTTGTCCCCACTGTGTCTCATCTTGATCCCCACTATTGCACAGAGTGATGAGATCACAGATATTAGCTGCAAATAGGCTTGCAAGGTTCAATTTCCTAAGAAGAGGACATGACCCCACCCAAAAGGAAGTGGGCATTGCGTTGCCACCATAGATGGTGGCATGTTGGCACCATAGAGTGGCATAAATGGTGTCATAGGCCGTGACTCTCCAAGGAAAAGAGGGAGACCACCTTATGTTCGATATATACTCGATTAAAGGAAGAAAGCGAGTTTGGCACAATTGGATCCATTGATCCATAATCTCAAATCAGCCTCATGAGAATTCTTGGATTGTGGTTATCACTAGGGGACGCCTCAGATGTTAGAACAAATCCTTAAATATATAGAGATCTCTACCAAATACAAATCACATGAGGATGTAGGATATTGAGTCTTCATATCGAACCATACGTCGTTGAGAAATAGCAACGTAGTAATTTTGGCCCAATGGAAAGAAGCGATCCAGCATAAACTAAAGTTCACTAACAAAGAGATAGATATTTGGGCAGGTGAAGCTGACACCGCAAATATAAACCCTATTATATATCTTTGTTATGATGCGTATGAGAATTAAGAGTATAGACTCACCTGATGACGCAATGTCTCTCACTAAACGCACTGGAATCGACTACGAGAAAATATTCATTTGTAATGGACCATAATGAGATATTCGCATAATGGATGTCATTGCACTCCACTACCTTATCAGTTTGGTAGTTTCCGAAAAACTGATAAATGCAGCTTATGAATATTGTAACAAGATATCTCTATGTGGGATCGAAATTAATAGATATACATGAAAGTCATAGAACAGACTTTATCCACGCAAGAAATGGTTCTAGATCATGTAGCGTTACAAAAGGAATCGAAACGTTCATGAAGTAAAATACTTGATTATGAATAGGGATCAGATGTGTTATGTCATTGCGTATTCAATATGGATTTGCAGAGTCTTTTGATGAACTAAAAAGATGTAGCCATTACAAATCCCAAGTCGAGAATGAAAAAGATCATTGGGAAGACACAGTCTCAAAATGGATATTGAGGACTGTAATATTGATGATTAAACCATCAATCGGCTTTTAAGCACTTTCAAGGTTAAAAGTAAGGCTTCCATAGCTCCTATGATAAGTCGAAGTCTTTAAAGTTAGATCCGTTTTTCGTCTAATTGAAAGATGACGAATAAGTGTTGGGAAATGAGATTACCTATACAAGTGCAAAGACGCATTATTGCACTTAACACAATATACTTGACTCGACCTCTCATTCGTTGTATAGCTTAGCACCTACGCAACAACAATACCTAAAGGTTTAGGTTTATAGTCCCTATAAAGAAAAGATAAAACTACATGATGAGAATGAATTCTATTCACGTCGTTACACATTTGGCGGAAAGAAATACGTACCAAATAAGATGCATCATTAAATATGAAAAAGTTATCAAAACTCTCATGATCAATGTAAAGATCAGGGGGAGGTGCAGACATCAGGGGGAGTCTAGCACATATATGTTAATCTTAAATGTAATAGGTGTGTTGTGCTCTTTTCTCATTCGACCAAGGTTTTATTTTCTCCCATTGGGTTTTGTTACTTGGCAAGGTTTTTAATGAGGCAACACCTTATGCACCATTATATCTTTAAACTCGGCATAAGGGGGAGTGTTGAAGGAAAAACACTATTAGTGTGCCTTCGTTAAAACAAATAAATGAATGAGTTAATGACGTTTATGGTCAATGGATGTAACAGATCAATCACCATTATGTAGCCTTAATTGTCATTGTCATTGTAATTACCATTTATTTATATTGTAATCTTGACCCCTATATAAAGGGGGTTATCAATGAGATGAGTAGATCATTCCATTTTCTCTACAACATTTTCTAAATATAAATGTTATAGTTACCTTACATCGTCTTAAATTAAAAAATAAATATATTTTATGCATATATATATTGAAAAAATATTTTTGTGCATATATATATATATATATATATATATATTTGCGAGTGCAGACACATATTTCAAGCATATTTTCGTAAATTTCAATTTTTTAAATTGTAGTTTAAAAATATTATTGTGATGAAATTGAAAAAAATGATAAAAAGAACAAAAAATATATTTTATATAATAATTTAAAATCTTTGGATTTATAAGAATATGATTGTTTTTCATTTAAAATGACATTTTTATATAATTTTAATTGTTGATGTAGCAATGTAACGTGGTATGTCACGTAGGATTGCGGCGTCGGATTTAGCGTCATATTATGACGCCCTAACACTCCTCTATATGAAATTGCATCGTTCCACACATGATTAATATTGAATTAAATTATGACAAAAAGATAAGCAAAGAAACAACTACATGCACATCTTCGTATCTGTCTAATGAAAAACAGAAGCAGGAGCCAAGTAAGAAAAAGCAGAAACCATTTTAGCTAGGAAGAACCAAACTTGATTTCACACTTGCGCGCGCGTTTTGTGTCACTCTATTTTCAGCTGTTTCTTCAAGTACTTGCATACAGCATCGCAGGCACAGGGGGGAGAACTGATCGAGTACCAAGTCTGAATGCCGCTTAACCCCAGAGCTGCTAAAACACCAAGGAAAGCTATTATAGTCCAGGGACTACTGAAATGATCGTGACAGAATTGCGCCATCCAAGTTTTCCACTTGGTTTTGTAGTGCTTTTCTAATCTGGATGTGACGTTGCGGTATGTTTCACTGTTAGGCACCAAGTCAGTACCTATCTCATTGAAAAGTTGAGCCACCTCTTCATCACTCCCAAGCAAGTTGTGTAGTACGCCTGCAGACCTAAGATGTTGAACATCTTCTGCATGATCTATCAGTGAATCGAGGAAGCATATGTAAGAGGTGACCCCAAAGTCATTTTGGAAATCAGGACACAATTCATAGGCTATCAAATTCAAGAACTTAGGGCCCAGGGAGTCGTCTACAGATATTGGTGGAAGATGAAGGATTCCTGCAAAGCATCTAGAATCAAAAGATATGTCTCTCAAGGTGTTTGTCTTACTAGGCTTTAAATGAATCCCTGCTGCTTTAAGCTCTTGTATGTTGCGGAATGATTGCCGGAGGTGTTTAGATTTGTTCTTCTTGGCCTCAGATTTCTCGGGACCTAGCATTTCTGTCCGGAGAAGCTGGAGAAGATGAGTGGGCTCTTCCACATGTATGACTGTACCTTCTGGCTGAGGAGTTTTTTTGTGTTTGCTGTGTTTGTTCCTTTTTGAGATGTTCCTTGTAACAAAATCATGGATTGCGTCATTCAACACCTCCTTTTTGGCACTTTGGCTCATCAACAGCTTGAGCACTTCATAAGGGAGTTGGTTTTCTAGCAAGAACAAATCTTGTTCTGCAAAGGCTACCTGATCTCTCTTGATCTTGAAACTTGCCAACTCGTTATTCATGAAGGAGTATATGAACTGTAAGGTCGAACATCCATCTACAAATAACAATTGTATGAGGGCCTCGTCGGTGTAGAACCGTGTTGCTTCCTCATCATAGCATTCCTTTAGTGTCTTGATGTTATCCTCAATGATCTTGTGCAATACTTCAGCTCCACAGCCGCTCTGTTCGATGAATTTCGCTGCCAGTGCAAGCTTGAACTTCTCAGCTAGCTGGCACCTTGGTTTATCATGATGAATAGGACCAATAGCTACTGCCCTTGGCTCATAGTACTTCTCAAAACTTTTGTGTTCTCTGAGCATGTAGGGAACCCTTTGGATCTTTGGTTTTGAGCATTGAAACATACTGAGCTTTCCTTCTGCTTCCTTAATGTTTTTGAACAGCTCCTCCTTAGGTAACTCTTCATGGATTGTGATACTCTGTTTCAGAGCTACATTCATGGAAGCCATTTCTTCCTTCTGTGCCATTTTTGAAGTGCCTGTCGAGAAAAAAAGAAAAGAAAAAAAAGTTGTGCCTGTTTTGGTACTGGCTCTAGTGTTGTGTAGTTCCTAAATCCTAACTGCGTATGTATATAGTATAAGGAAACTATGTATATAGGGTTAGAATGTGCTTGATTGTTTAAGATATGAAACTTGGTATCATATGCATGTAGACACTCTTATGAGTCTTATCACTCTTATGTTGATCTGTACGACTTTGAGTGCATCTCAAGTCACTAATTAAAATTAGAGAACTCCTTTATCTTTATTCCCTAATCCAGCTGAAACCAGCATCTTTGGTACCAAACCCACAAATCATTCTACCTTTGTACCTCATGATTAGATTAACCTTCAAACTCACATACCCAAATTACTATTAATAATTAAACCCAAAAGAAAGAAAAGTAATGTCTTGTAAAAGGTTTATCTTATGTTCTAAAACCCCGAAAATTCTTTAGTGCTCTGAGTATCAATACTCTGCCACATTATTATTAATTGTGGACCATTGATTACATCTTGTGATTCTGAGACATTTCATCTCCTCTCATTTTTTAAACAAAAATGTCACATGAAAAATGACATAGCAGGTGTCAGGTTACCAGTGTCATCCACTTAGGTTATTCAAAATCGATCCCAAAGATTAAATTGTTTTTTACTAATATGATAAGTAGATGAGGGTTAAATTAGACTATTTTTCTTAAAACTATTCCATTATTTTTTACACTCTTTAAAGAAAATATTTTATTAATTTGATGTCATATATATTTAATAAATATTGATAAATAAATGGTTATAGTTGGACCACATGAACAATTTTGAATTTGTAACAGAATTTTAAATATTAAGATATCAAAAAAATTATAATTAATACTTTAAGTATTCAAAAAATTCCACAAAAATACATACGCGTTGCTAGTATCGCGCTATCAATTCATGCAAAACATTTTGGATAATTATGTTTGTTTAACATAGCTCTCCTTAGGAGTGTATGGGGTACAAAGAGCTAAACATATGGATCGAAAACCAAACATTACCAAAAGTTAGTGAATTTTCTACAACGGTCATAGTACTTTAGCGATGATATCATACGGTCGATTGTTTTAAATTTTTATTTCTCAGTATAGTTAGTTTATAAACAAACGCATTTACATATAACTTAATATGAATGTTTTGCAACATTAATTGGCACGTCGTCATTCACGTGACTAAAAATTATAAAATAAAACGTTAATGGTTGGATGTGATCATTTTATAGAGATATAGATATGGTTGGATGTGATCGTTTGGGTCTCGATCTACGCGGTCAACTCTAATTTAAACACTACCTCCCTGAGGGCAGCCGTGTCCCGCGATTAAAATTATTTTAAAGTTTTTACATGGGTAGATAGAGCTAACTATCCTGATTACGTGGTATTTTTTTGGAAAATTCTAACTATTTTTTTTATTTTTAGTTAATTTTACATCCTTCAAAATTAACTAAAAGTCAAATCAAGTGATACGTGGCGCAATTATGGTTGCTCGTTTGTACATGTCATTTTGTTTTTGTTATTTTAAATGATTTCTCAACTCAAAAAATATTTAAAATATCATAGGCACCGGAACAATTTCGCACAAATTCGTACGCGTTTCCAGTACCATGTTCTATCAACTCATGCAAAACATTTTGGATAATTATGTTCATATAACATAACTCTCCTTATGAGGGTATTGGGTACAAAGAGCTAAACGTGTGGATCAAGCACCAAACGTTACCTAAAAGTAATGGATTTTCTATCACGGCCATAGTACACTATAACAACGATATCTTATAGTCGATTTTTTCAAATTTCATTTCCTCAATATAGTTAGTTTATAAACGGACGCATTTACATATAACCTAATATGAATGTTATGCAACATTAGTAGGAACGTTATGATTTACGTTACTAAATTTGACAAAATAAAACTCTGACCATTGGATGTGATCAAATTACTATATTGATATGGTACGAAATTCACCAAATTTCGTAATCGTTTGAGTCTCGATCTATGCGGTCGAGCCTAATTAACACACTACCTCCTTAAGAGCAGTCGTATCGCACAATCAAAATTATTTTAAAACTTTTACATGGGTAGATAGTATTAAGTATCCTGATTGCCTGGTAATTTGGTGAATTTTTAGAGGGTCAACACTATTGTTTATGATTTTTATATGATGTTAGATCCTTTATAATTAAGTAAAGGTCAAAAAAGGGACACGCGGTGCAATTCTAGCCGCTTATTTGTCTATGTCATTTTGTTTTTATTATTTTCGTGATTTTGCAACTTCTAAAAACCTTTTAAAATATCATAATTTCTCGAAACATTCCGCAAAAATTTAACGCATTGTTTTTACTGCCCTTTATCAACTCTTGTAAAGAATTTTGGATAATTATGTTTGCATATCATAGCTCCCCTTAGGAGGGTATAAAGTACAAAGAGCTAACCATGTGGATCGAGAACCAAACTTTACCGAAAATTAGTAAATTTTCTACCACAACTATAGTACACTATAGCGACGATATTCTACAATCAATTTTTCTAAATTTTATCTCCTCATTATAGTTAGTTTATAAACGGAACATTCACTTATAACTACTATGAATGTTACATAACATTAGTAGACACGTTGTCATTCACATGAGTAAAAATTATAAAATAAAACTTCGACCATTGGATGTAATCAGGTTTATGAGATATTGATATGGTATAAAATTCACCGAATTTCGTAATCATTTAGGTCTCGATTTATGCGGTCAACCTTGATTTAAGCACTATCTCCCTAAGGGCAGTCGTGTCGAGCGTTTAAAAATTATTTTAAAATGTTTACATGATAGAGCTAACTATCTTGATTGCGTGATAAGTTTTGGAAAATTCTTAGAGCGTCAAAACTATTTTTTATAATTTTTATAAGATGTTAGATCCATCAAAATTGATAAAAAGTCAAATAAATGAATGTGTGGCGCAATTATAGCTGCACGTTTGTCCTTGTCATTTTCTTATTATTTTAAATGATTTCACAACCCAAAAAAAAATTAAATATCATAGATTTCCAAAAAGTTCCTCAAAAAATCATATGCGTTGTCACTACAGCGCTCTATCATCTCATGCAATAAAATTTGAATAATTATGTTTACGTAACATAGCTCTCCTTAGGAGGGTATGTGGTACAAAGAGCTAACCATGTGGATCGAGAACTAAACGTTACCTAAAATTAATGAATTTTCTACCACAGCCATAGCACACTATAGAGACGGTATCCTACGGTCAATTCTTAAAATTTTTATTTTCTCAGTATAGTTAGTTTATAAACAAACGCATTTACATATAACCTCATGAATGTTATGCAACATTAGTAGGCACGTTGTGATTTACGTTATAAAATTTCAATAAATAAAACTCCGACTGTTGGATGTGATCAAATAACTAAGATATTGATACTGTACGAAATTTACCAAAATTTGTAATCGGTCTCGATCTATGCGGTTGAACATAATTAACACACTACCTCCTTAAGGGCAGTCGTATTGCGCAATCAAAATTATTTTAAAACTTTTACATTGGTAAATAGAGCTAAGTATCCTGATTACGTGGTAATTTTGGTGAATTTTTAGAGTGTTTGAACTATTTTTTACGATTTTTAGAAGATGTTAGATCCTTTAAAATTAACTAAAAATCAAATAAAGGGACATGCGGCGCAATTCTGGCCGCTTGTTTGTCCATGTCATTTTGTGTTGAATAATTTAAATGATTTTGAAATTTCAAAAGATATTTTACATGTCATGTGGTCCTCTCCCCACGTGGTCTTCACATCTTCTAAGGTTGAAGGGTCAAGCTGGTCATCAGCTATTAAATCACAGCCACAATATTAATATTGTGAGTACTAAAGACGTTGCCCTAAAACCCTATGGGAATATGAACAACTAAGGAGCTTAGAGGAAACGTCGATGGGTTACCAATGATGTCGTACTCCGCCAGCAAAAGCATGCCATTATTGAGGAACTAAGGTCCTCCTTGAAGCACCCGACATTTTTCTTCATGATCCTTGAATTGGAACACAAAGATTCCGCCCTCCTCTTCGTAGATCGATACCTTTTTCTTCGATCACCAAAGATTGGAGATAGCCACCATCAATGACGGAACCACCACGGGTTTCTACACATAAACCTTCCTTTTTTTTTTAATATGGCAAATGCCCTTAATTTATTGAAATCAAGCTAACAAAAGAGGGAGACAAAATAACCTGACCTCCTATGTCTGATAAACTTTAACAAAGAGGATAAACAAAAACTCAATCCGACATGTGTACACCCACAAATGCAAAACCATATATATATATAACTCCTAGAAAATAGCAAAGCCTGAGCCAAGAAACTCTCAGCCAAGAAACCCTTAACTAAAGGACGGGCAGACAATTGTGAGATACCAAGAATAGAGAAAATAGACATATCGTGATGCTTCTTGTAAGAATGAAAAGAATGCATAGCAAACTCTTTGAACAATTCCAAATGATGACGTTGGGCTTTCAACACATTAAAAATCTTACATTCGAAACGCACTAGATTCCTAGTGATCCAAATGAACCAAATTAGATTACAGGAGACTAGAAACCAAAGTTGATGTTTAGGTTTTGGGAACACATAAACCTTCCACGCATAAACAAACTTAGATCATTGAGCAACTCGATTCCCCTGTCAAGGTTGACCGCAACCTCGTCTGATGGAAGAGGAGCCGTTGTCGATCCCGCCTCCACCATTCACACACGAACAATCCAACCGGCTAGGGGAAAAACCCTAGTATAGCTAAAAGTCATTTTTTTCGTTAAATCACTTGAACGATTCTCGTTGTAAATTTAAATTGAAAACTTGAGTCGATAAAATAATAATATTAGTGAAGTGAATATAATTATAAGTCTGCTGATCTAATGGCTTTGCTTATCTAATGGCTTCGCTCTAATGCAAATACCAAGAGGTCCCAAGATCGACCGGCATCTTATTCTAATTATAATACCAAATCTTTCACCAAAATGAGGTATTCCAAAACACCTTTGTTAAAAAAAAAAAAGGAGATAAAACTGCCACTTTAAATATAAATATTATTACTTTAATGCCTCAGGTGATAAAGAATGTTTTTATAACTTTAAGGATTCAAATACAATTTTGAGAACAATATTACTACATTTGTGACTAATTTCACAACTTCAGAAAAAGCTGAAGCACATCAACACACCCTAATGACCTAATTTTACCCTATTACTAGGAGATTTTTCTGTCAAAAACTTTTTAATTTATTTTTATGTCAAGAATTACAAAGCCACTCCATGAATCTCTCATAGATTGCATTTGTCAATCTCTCAAAAATAGACATTACAACTGGCTAGAGTCCCTTCTCCTTATAACTACCGATCACCAATCTCTTGTCTTAAAAAAGATTCATAGTCTAAAGATCTGCAAACTAGTTAAGAACCTTAAAAGAGAGGTAACACTAGCATAAGTTTTCTGGTACCTCAGACTCGTTGAGTTTCCTAATAAAAGTTTTTGAGAGACAAGAGACGGTGTGCATGTTTTGGTTTATTATGAAGAAAATGGGAGTCTAAAACAGTCTTCATACTTTATAGCATGTAAATGGATTGTAGAACACAAGCCATATAATTGAGCAAAAAAAGAACACAAGCCATATTGACTGGAAACGGGCCGACAGACTAATAGCAACGCCTAACAAGCCTTTAGATTGGATCGTCACGTCCTTTATGGTTGCACATCTCAATAGTCCTTTTGCAGTGTTCTTTTACAGTTGTCCCTTGGCAATGTAAAGGAGGGATGATCAACGTTACAAGTAAAATTAATGTAGTAATTTCTGAAAATGAAAAAAAATAGTACCAGAACCACATGATGATTTCCAAGTGTTGGCACAAGGGAAAAAGTTTCCATAGTGCAGTCCCAATTGTCTGAGTCTGAGATTAATAGAACCTCTTTTATGACTCAGAATGGTACAAAAATCCCTTACTCTTTTGTGGTCCATTTCAAAAAAGAAGGGCACCATATGACAATGTCACCCTTCAAATTCTCATTGCCCGGGTAGGGACATTTCCTTTCTCTTCTTTCTAGAAAAGAAACTAGGATAGTGATAATTCATCAAGGGAACCCTGATGAAAATATATTCACCCTGGACTTTGTGATTCATACTTTTCTATGGAGTGTTAACCTCTCGTGGCCTAATAATTCATACTTTAGTAGTGATTATCTTCGGCCAGTGATTAAGGCTTCAGTGGTTCGTGACTGGTCTAAAAGAAACAAAAACTCCCACCAGAATTTAAGGGTCAATCATAATTTGTGTTTGCTAAAGTTATAGAAATGGCAAAGAAAGCACCTTGAAGTGGACTTGAACATGAACCCAGTAATGGCAAAGAAAGCAAAATCATCTAGCTACCATACACACGGCAAGATAATGCCCCTGAAACACAACTTTCAGACCCCAAATTCTGGACTAACTCTTGTATGATCAAATAAAAGTGAAATGAGGCATATGTCTCGGCCGCAGCTACTCTGCAGTTGTCTGTTTTCTCCTTGACCTGCTCCTGCTGTATAACCTAGAAGGAGGGGAAGGAGAGAACTCGAAAGGGAGTAGTGGAAGATCCATCTCTCCTTTCAAGATCTTAACAATCTCCCCAATGTCCGGCCGCAACTCTGGCATCTTTTGCAAGCACGAAAGAGCCAAATTTATACACAAACTTGCCTGGCCTTTGTTGTACTCATCCTTAAGTCTCTCATCTACAAGTTCTAGTATGTTTCCGGCTTGAGCTAACTGCCTGCACCAGCTTTTTAGATTTGCCTTTTCAAGCTTCATGGGCGATGCAAGAACATGTAGTGGTCGTCTACCAGACACAACCACAAGGATTAGCACACCCAGACTGTAAATGTCTGCCTTCTCCATCAAGTATCCACATCCACCGTATTCGGGAGCAACATAACACAAAGTCCCTCTCATGCTTGTTGTGCTGCTTAGCTCACGGCTAAATAGATCACCACTCCACATGTCGCTGCCAACAGAATGAGCATTATTTTTCTTCCATCCCCTTCTGAAGCTGAACTCTCCATTTTGATCACTCTTTTCTTGACTTTGTTCCCTCAATTTCCTTTTCCTGTGAAAGTGAGACCATTTACCGATATCAAAACGCGGCATTTTGAAGCCTTTCTTCCACTTTGCTTCAAGATTTTTCTGATTGCTACCCTTCTTGCTAATCTCTGCAAGGTGCTCCTCCTTCCACCATTCTTGCATCTTCCTTGGCTTCCTCTTACGATTTTTCCTGCCCTTTGATTCATTCTGCTCAAACTCCTTTCTGAGATTTCCAAATCCAAACTGTTGTACATGGGCTCCATTTCCATTTTCAAGTTTATCAACTGGAGATGGCATATCTAAATCGGACTTCTGATCAGGAATGCTCTTCTTGTCATCATCCCAATCTGGATTTGAAGAAGGGCAAATCTGACTCCCAATCCACTCTGTAACATAATCTTTACTACACAATTCACTACTTCCATCTTGCTTCCACCACCAGTCCTTCCCCCATTGCTTTGCATCCTCTGCATCATCTACAGCAGAACCGGCAATAAAACCCAAATCCTTACTATGATCAACACTACTAAGCTCATCATCATAAGGCACAAACCTGTTATTCCATTCATCCCCACCAAAATCTACACTTGAAACCTCTTTCCCCTTTGCATCACTACTCTTCACCTCACTCTCATAGGTAACGTTAGCATTATAATTCACAGAATTCAAGTTCAAAGCTTTAACATTACAGCATTTCCTACTATTTTTCGATGTAGATGCTTGTAAAGCAAGAGCAAAATCTACCTCATTAGCACTCTCCACAGGTGTACCGATGGCAGGAGAAGTATCCACAGCCAAGGTTCCAGACAGCTCTTGACTCTTCCAAAGCTCCTGACTCTTCCCCAAGTCCTGGCTAAACATGTCAACCCCAAACTCACCCTCCACCTTAATCCTTGACAACCCAAAATCCGATATCTTTGCTCTGTTGTCAAAATCAAGCAAAATGTTGCTTGGCTTAATATCACCATGTATAACAGGAGGATTACATCCCAGATGCAAGAACTCAAGTGCTCTAGCCACGTCTGTAATAATCTCAAACCTCCTCTCCCAACCCAAACTCAAAACACTATCTCCAAAAAGTGACTCTTGGAGACTTCTATTAGGCATGTACTCATAAACCAGAATCCTATGATCCTTTTCAACACAATAACCCAAAAGGGTCACCAGAAAAGGTGATCTTAACCCCCCAAGAATCTGCAACTCACTCTGAAACTCTCTCTCAGTCTGCAAATTCAAAGCATCCAACTTTTTAATAGCAATCAACTTACCACACTTGAGTATACCTCTGAAGACAGTCCCAGAGCCACCCTTGCCTATGACATTGGCTGAATCAAACTCATTGGAGGCATTCTTGAGCTCCTTGTATGAGAATCTCTCAAGCTTCAAAGGTGCACTTGAATCATATGGGATTGTCTTGGCTCTGTCCACAAGGGAATGCCACAGGTGATAGACAAAGTAGACAATGGATGAGACTATCACTAATGAAGCTGAGATTGTGAGAGCCAAGAACAAGACCCTGGTCTTGGTTAGGAAATTGGGTGGGCCTAAAATGGGAAGTTGAGGACTTGAAGGAGGGAAAGGTCTTGAAGGCATGGTTTGGTGAGGTGGGTTCTGGGACTTAGGATATCTGGGGTAGTAGTACCAAAGTTGGTGATAGGCTGAAGGTTGAGGAAGACTGGGGTTTGGGGATTCTCATTTGCTCCATTGCTGCATTTTTTTCTAGTTTGTGAGTTTGTCTTTGAGTATCCAATGTGGATTTGCTTTACAGATGAGTAGTCTGTACAGAGATTGTTGCTAATCTCTTTACCTTATTTTAAGTTTTTGATGATTGGGTTTTGATTATGGATTGTTTGTTGTTTTTATATTTGGTTTTGTGATCCTAATCTCCAAATTATTTGTAATTAGATAAACAGTACTTACAGTAGTGTGGAGGGGAGGCCGGGAGGGTCCCAAGGTGGAGGCGCTTTTGACTAAAGTGAAACAAGGCTTTGCAGACAAAAGTCTTACATGCGGATAAGAATAAAGAACCAGAACTCCAGGAGCAAATAAAAATAATAACTTAGGAGGGAAACTTGGGGTCCAGTTGGGATAGATAGCAACATTGACTTCGAGTGAATGTTCAATATATTCGGATATATCTTTATATTAAAAAAATGATACGATCAATTTTTTATTTTTAATTTGAAAAATTAAGTCAAATAGCGATATATTTGGTCAAATTTGATATATCGGTGCTTTTATTTATTTATTTTTTTTAAACCACGTTGTTTTGAAAAAATAATTTTAAAAAAATGAAAATTTTGTCAATAACATTCAATGATGAGAGAGTTTATGATTAATTATCACCTCTATTTTAATTAATTAATATTATTTATGTATTTTAATTGTCAAAACAATTAAATATTTTTTATGAAGTTTATTTAGTACATTTACTTCTATAAGTTTTAATTTCTCAAATTTATTTGGTAAATTTTGATATATATGTTTATAAATATATTAAATTTAATTAAAAATTAGCAAAAACGATAAATCCGATATATTTTGATATATCCTTGTTTTACAAAACCGATACGATGACGATAACCGCTATTTAGACAATTGGATAGAGCCATCGAGGTTTACCGTTTACCTACCAAGTGAAAACAGTAAAGCTTAGTCGGGGATAAAAATGACGTCTAAAATAGGCCTCAAGTTTCAGAATTCAATTTTCAGAACTTGTTAAGATCTTTATAATAGCAACATTTATATTAGCAATGAGGTTTATCCATCAAACCTTTATCTGATGTTAAAGTGTCAGAAACATGCACTACATGTCTACTTGGCATAATTTAGTAATTAATTACCTTGTGGTTCATGATATCAAAAAACGAATCGCTTCTTCTACCAACAATCCACTCCAAAATTATACTTGAAGAATTGGAGCTACACTAGTATATATTGTACTCCTATAGCAGCAAAGTGGCTTAAACAATTAACTGCATGAAGCGTCCAGTTGTATATATACCTTAATTAATCAAAAACAGAGTTAGATATTCGAGATTTTGATAATACATTTGTGTTTTGAAGATACATGCAATTAGATTAACATAATAACTCATTCTCTAACACAAAGGGCTATTTGTACTCTCTGGACTACTACACTAAATCGACATTATTCATTGATTTGTCATCAACTATTTTTAACCCAAGTGTGTTACAATGTAGCCCTTTAATATGTTTTAATGTGTTTTATACCTTTAATTTATATACTATCATTTAATTACAATTTTACTCTAATAATTATATAGCCAAAAGACTATGAAAACTAAAATTAATTAAAATTAAAATTATCTTATAATAAACGATTACTTTTTATCTTATTTCATAAAATTTTAAATTAAAATTACATGACAACTTAACTAATTTAAATTTTATAAATTATATTTAATGGTTAAAAATACTAGTTTTCATGATTATTCAGTACGTGTATCAGTCGATATATCCGAATAATAATCATTTACATATATTTTTAATTATACTTATTACCGGAAGCAAAGTTGGAGATTATTCATTCTATTTTAAATGATTATTATTTGTCATTTTTATTTGTAATTTAGTTATTAGTTTTAATAAGTGATTTTTCTTGGTTCATTAGAAATTATTAGTTTTATATCGGTAATGTTGTATATTTAACGAGTTATTATATTAAAAAAATACAATTTTAATTCAAATTTAGTGTTATAATATATTATTTAAACAAAGAAAAATACGGTTTTCTTTTTTCAAATAATAAAATATATTTTTTCTAAATAATGTTAATATGTATTTATGAAATTATTCACCAAAATAATAATAAAAAAACTTTTTTGAGGCGGGATCCACGTGTTCTAGTGTGTCATAAAAGTGTGTCAAAAATAACGCAAACAACTATTTTTAGACATTTTGAGCTACTTCTTGTACACTTTTATGGCATACTAGCAAATTATCCTATGAGTTAGACGGAGTGTGCCACAATGTGAGAATTGTTGGAGAAAACCCAAGGTGGAGACTAATCAATGTAGGGGTTTAGAGTAGTGTCATTTTATATAACAGAGAGAGATGGAGAATAATCAAAGAGTATAGAGCCTCACATGCTTTGTTACTCTGTAGTCTTTATAGAATTATATGATGTAGATTCCTTCTCTCATTTATAACCTTAAAAAAGAATATTCATGTACCATAGAATTTCTGAATTTGTGTCATCAACTTACTTAGCGGCCCGTCTCATATATTACATTGATTTCCATCATTTATTATTCTGTTATGTGAAGTTTGGTGATTGATGTTATTATGTGAAGTGCAAAATGTTTTACTATCGAAGATTTCAAAATTTATAACAAACCATTAACATATTGTACTTTAACAAAAAATTACCAAACAAAAAATAAGTGTGGTTATAAAACGAGGAGTATGGATCGAATTTCATTTACATGAAAATATACCATTTGAGCACTTTTTGAAAACGATTAGGTTAGATTGTGACATGTGACATTTTCACCGACCAAAATTCTAAAAAGACATACGGCATACCTATTCTAAAGTTGGCCCGAAAATGTGGGCATCACTTCACATATCATATTTGTTACACAAAGATTAAGAATAGGTACATTCAAGCATCTAGGCTATGCCCACACTCACAACGTACTACGAGGTCACATGTGACGCGCAAATTCTATATGTAGAGAGAAAAGAGAATGTGCTCGCTATGATTTTTACATACTATGGTCACACGTGAATGGTGCGTCCGGAAGAAAACCAAAAATATCTCTTGGCAGTTGTTGATCCTGTCACACTGAATTTCTAATCGAGTTAAAGCGTGCACTGTGCAAACCATGTTTGTGATGCTACAAGAGAAGAGAGGGAAAAAATGGAGTTACTGGAAGTTATGATAATGCTTGTCTGGTGCACAAAGTTGTTACTTTTGTATAGAGACCAGTTTGATTATGAGCACAAAAAGAACATGGGGTGTTTGGTGATGATGTATGGGACCTGTCCACCGGACGGGAGGTGAGATTTCATGGTCACACTTTTCTTTTGGATATTATCCTTCCAGTTTTGTTATGTGGAACCATGGTACCATACCAGTTTTGTGGCCTGTTTCTTTCGCATGCGTTCACATGGGTATATGCAAGTTGCAGCATAATGTCATTTATATCAATGCAACTGATTGAATTGTAGTGAGTTTTTGAATCAAATCTTGGATCTCATCACGTACTGCAGCTCATATCTAGGCACACCTCGCCCTTCGTTGATCGTGCATTCAGAAGCAGTCGTCGCTCCTTCCGCCATCACTTTGTAAACTCGATTAGATTTCGACTAGAATAAGACTGACAAATATTTATTTATGCTTTGTCCAAATAATTAAGTTTATTAAAAGAGAAGAATTAAGGAACAAAATCAGCTAATTAACCGTTACGAACTTACGATGGTCTGACTCTCCTCAAAATCAGCTTTCAATTCCTTATCACCCGTCTCCTCTCTCGGAATCGCACACCTTCATCTTTATCCTATTAATATTCAAACTCTAACCTTTTTTTGTTTTTTGAGAAGGATACTCAAACTCTAACCTGAACGTACACAACCTTCATACAAAAACATAATCACATTATTGTCACAGCATCAAGCTGCATTTACCCACGTAAGCCCTCTCTTCTTCCTTGTGTTATATCTCGTGTATCTTCTCTGTTCTTGTCGTCTCAAACGTTGTAGGGAAAACAAAGTTGCGTTTTCATTTGATTCTTTGCAATTTCATTTATGATCATGATTATATTGATTTTGAAGATGGGTCTGCCATAATCTCCATAATCTGACAAGGGGTATCAAGCCGATGGCGCAATGCATATAGCAGTGCCAACGACGGGAATCATGTATAAAAAATGAAAGAAAAAATAATGATAACAAAAGAAAGCTTTTTATCAAGGTGAAAGTTATTTAATATATGAATAATGGATTTCTTGGATCAAGTCGTCCGGTATGAAAAATGAACCAATGTAGCGGGATGTTTTGAGAAAGAGCTAGGCCTGAATTTATAAGCAACCTGAAAACACTATGCCTTTTCTGGAGATATACAAGTAATATAACTAATCAGCACGTTGTTGAATCAGGTTATAAATAAGCAAGAGCATCTATTTTGTCTGCTTTATTTGATTTTCCTGTTTAAACAACATAGTATCGATCATCCCTGCAATACATGTTCTGAGACGGGAATTTGCAGTTTCACACTTTCACATTTTTGTGAAATGTAGTGTCTGCCATTACAGCATTTTCATTTTTGTATTTTGTTGGCATAAATTGTGTTGAAGTCTGCCCTTTGTTATGCCACTCAGCGGATGAAGCCATACTTACCTGCGGGTTCACATTCTAGTCTGACACCTATATGACCGATTACGCAAAATGTACAAGTCGCAGTATATTGGAGGTCAGAAGGAGAAATTTGTGAGGTATGCGCAGGGTTTGTACATTTTCTATACTAAAACTCAGGCATCAACTGGTCTTTAGCATCGTTCAAAGACCAGACTTACTGTATTCATGGCAAAAATTCTATGTCTTTATGCATATGTTGGACTCTTGTAGGCTAGATGATTTGGATACAATGTCAATGAGTTCAGATACCGGTAAAGTGAAGAAATGTGGATTTAATATAGAGGGTTTGGCTTTCACTGATCGTAGAAAAAGAAAATCGAGGTCAGTTAATTTCGGATTTCCGAGGGGATCAGATGGACTAATGACAATTGGTAGATCAATAAGAACTGGGGTCACCCGAGCAGTGTTTCCAGAAGATCTTAAAGTTTCGGAAAAAAGGATATTTGATCCACAAGACAAATCCCTCCTGCTATGGAACAGGCTGTTTGTCATATCATGTATCTTTGCGATAGCCATTGACCCTCTGTTTTTTTTTCTCCCTATATTCAATAAGACACAGGATTGCCTCTCTATCGATAAAAGTTTGGCAGCCACAAGTATAACTCTGCGTACTCTGATAGATGTTTTCTACCTCTTCCGCATGGCTTTACAGTTTCGTACAGCTTATATTGCACCATCGTCTAGGGTGTTTGGAAGAGGAGAACTTGTGATAGATTCTGCAGAGATAGCGCGGCGATATATTCACCGTTACTTCCTTGTTGATCTTTTGTCTGTCATACCGGCACCCCAGGTTAGAAACACCAAGCTCAGTTTCTGATAGTTTGCAAGCACTTTTAAATTAATAGATGAAGCTCTATGTTAATTTCTTTCTCCAAATCTGAGAAAGTAGCCTAAGAGACATGATTGATATACAAAGTCTTTGATGAAGGTCACCACGATACCAGCCTTTATTGATTAAAAATCATCAGTTATTGCCTTGTCAGTGCAATTGTAATGGTGTCACACTATATTTAGTTCATAAAATTATTTGATATAATAGACCAACATTTATCTTGTCTGTTTCGTTATCTGCAGATTGTGGTTTTTATATATTTGCATGGAAATGGCGCAGCTGTGCTGACTACAAAACAAGCATTGCTATACATTGTCTCGTTTCAGTTAATTCCAAGATTTGCCCGCTTATTAGCTTTGAACTCAGACCTTAAGAAGAGTGCAGGTTCTTTTGCTGAAACTGCTTGGGCCGGAGCTGCATACTATATGCTTTGGTTTATGCTTGCTGCTCAAGTAAGTATTACTCTTTTGCTTACATCATTCTGTTTTACTATAGTACCCTATTAGATAGTTCGCGCGCGCCTTGCTGCGCGTTGATTATATTGTGAATTATTCTAATATCTAAGATGGAATAGACTATTCCGTACTTAGATTATTATACGTAGTAGTAATTTTGGAATGATGCTTACAATTCAGGAATAACTCAGTGTAATATTCTCAATGATCGATCGAATAACACATCAACACACTTTCTACCCATCCAGTGAAAAACCTACAAAGTTGCATACAAATGATGAAGACTTGAAGTGTGTACTGCTCTGTACCTTTGAGGAAGAGAAAACACAAAAATTCCTAGCTTGTGATTTGCTTATATAGAACAACGTCAAATAAATATCGAAGTATTAGGAGAACGAATATCTAAACTCTAAAGCATGCAATGGAAGTCCATGCTCATAAGTTTTCAGGAATAGTTATTAGAAATATAGATTAGGGATCTTCTTATACAGTTCTCACTATTAGACTTAAATCAGACATCTTAATCATAAATGCATAATATCTTCCTACTGGAAACCATAATATATATTCCTACCTAAGGAAATAACCACAACGCGTACGGGCCATGTTAATTTTACTACACAAATTCTTCACCAAAAGATTTTTGAGGTTTACAAAACCGCAAGACACTTTAATTTTAAGCGGAAACATAGAATCATATTTGGGAAAAACTTGCGTACAAACTAGTATGTATGTGTGCGTCCGAACTTTCATTTATTTGTACACTTTGGAAATATAAATACATAATTTTAACCGTTCAAAAGTTTAGTTTATTACTAAAGATCATTTCTATAAAAGATCAACATAAACAAAAATCGTTTACTTTGTCGATTGCATCAAACAAATGAACGGTTATGGTGAAAGTTAGTAGTCTCATGATCAACCGTCAATTTGTTTGATGCAATCGACTATGAAGACGATTTTTGTTTATATCAATTTTTTGCAAACATGATCTTTAGTAATAAATTAAACTTTTGAACGGTTAAAATTATGTATTTATATTCTCAAAGTGTGCAAATAAATGAAAGTTCGGACGCACGTGTACATACTAGTTTGTACATACTAGTTTGTACGCAAGTTTTTCTCATCATATTTCCTCTCAAAAAAAAATATCACAAAAGATCTTTTCATAACATGAGATCAAAGACGACCAAATATTTGAGCTCATACTTCGACCAGAGAAACAAAATTTTACATACAGATAATCAAATACTTCGAGCACCAAGGAGCAGGAACAATAGCAAACGGTTCCGGTTGTACCCGATACTTCTTATCTTAATATTTGCAGCCATTTTTGATAGTTTTATCTTCTCAGGCCGAAAAGCTCGGTAGCTTTCTGGGCTGTATAATTCGACATCACCGATTCCACCGAAGTAAATTGAGTTTCCTTCACATCCTAAAATGTTCTGTCTAGATAAAGATGTCAAATGATTGCTGTTACAATATAGACCTTGGCTGCCTAAACCTTCTACTCTCTCCCACTGTTTCAGTGTCAAGTTTAACTTCTCCACCAAAAATGGCCTCTTCGTTGGGTAGATATCAACTCCTTTCAAACGTAAAATATCATGATGTCACCAAACGATCATGGAAATTAGGGGCAATATCAGAATCTTGAACATACATGGTTTTAACCGGAATGGAATCGGTACAGTCCCAAACATCAAGCGAAACACCAGTCCGCCGCCAGCAGGTCAGCCCAAATAGTTGGTTATTATGAAACATAATATCAGCGTAATCGTAGTCATGGATTGCCGCAGCCCCCAACATAGTCCATGCTTGGTCGTCTTGCTTAGAGAAGAGAATTGACCCTACAGGTAGGAATGCAACTAAAGCATTCTTGTTTCTAAATGGATTGGATGAAATAATAGCTTTCGAATTCGGATTATGATGATAAACATAACTCGAATAGTTGATACCGTCCCAAAGATTTGGGAGTGGAATAGTAGCTCTTGAAATCGGATGGAATAGTTGCAGAGGCTGATGGAACTGACCTCTGTCTACAATGATCAGCCACCCATGTGAGGAGCCCAGAATCTTGGCATCTGGATAATCGTCGTTAATGCTCTTGATTTTGTAAAGCTTTTCCTCTACTGGATCAAATAGGTGGGTAGCAGGTACGTCATTGTGGTTACGTTTTCGGAAGACACGAAGCATCAGCCATGCGAAGAGGAAGCTTTTTCAGGATCAACTCTAGGACTTCTGTTGGGAGCTCAAGCTAATCTAATGGTTGTCTGTTTCAGAGCGACCTCCTCCTCCGTCTCAGGCTCAATCGTTTTTCTTTTTTCGGCGTCAAAGATACTTTGATGATGATGCGTGAATTCTGACGTGGTTAGGGTTAGGGTTTGCTTTTAAAAGTGTTTTAATACTTGAGCATTGTAAGAAAGCAAACGCATCTAAATAGAGAAAAACAACATTTTATCCATTGACCTTATGACATTTTTTTTTGTCGGAGACCTTATGACCTTTATATAGGCATCTTAAGTTTCATGTAGAATCATGGATTATAAATACTTGATACACATTAAAATGGCCTAAGTTGCTGACTAGCTAGGGTGAGAAGCACCGGAGGGCTTTGGTGAGTTTCTTCTCTTTATTAGAAGAGTACACGAACTAATCTTTACAGCTGGGAGTTAAGACTTAAGATTACTTAAGTTTTGAAACTATGATATAAGTACATGAAGTATAAAACCCCATCTAACTTAGTTCGCACCTGTTGGTTTCCACTCCCCTCCCTCTGTGTTACAATGCCTTGAAGCAACTTGTTGAATTCATAGATAAATCTTTGCAGGTCACCGGGGCTGCCTGGTACTTGATGGCTGTAGAACGCTATGATACATGCTGGCGGAATAAGTGTGAGGAGACTGATAAATGTCAAGTAGAATTTTTGTACTGCGGCAGTGAGAACATGCGGGGTTACGCTGCGTGGGACAAAATCAAAGATGAGGTTCTAAATAAGAGCTGCAGCGGGGGAGAAGATAACACTGACTTTGATTTTGGAATCTTCAAAACCGCTGTATCTTCTGAAGTTATTTCATCCACCAACTTTGGAGAGAAATTTTTGTACTGCTTGTGGTTTGGATTGAAAAGTTTAAGGTATGTTATCGATTCTGAAAGTAATTGTATTACCTGATAAGTATTTTTAATTAGTTGTAGTTCTTTGGTACGTGTGTGCTGACTGATGAGTGCTAGTTAGCACTTAGCACCAAGATCAAAATAATGTACACTTGAAGTTCCTAATTAAATTAAATTCTTAACTAAAGCGTTTCCATATATATATATATATATATATATATATATATATATATATATATATATATATATATATATATACAAGTCTTTATCCAGAGTGAAGCTTCACTCTGAAATTACATAGTGAAGTTCTAATTTTAGCACACTTTTCGGTCAAATTTTTTCACCATAAGTGATTCAATATTTAGGTATGTTATTCAAGATCATCTCTACAAAATTTCATCTAATTCAGACATCGTTAAGGTATTGAAATTAGATTAAATCAATGAATGAATTAAAACTGTTCAACGTGAACCGTTCTTGTAAATCTCAATTTTGAAAGCTCAAACCATTGTCAAATTGAATTAAACTTTGTATAGATGATCTTGAATAACATACCTAAATATTAAATCACTTATGGTGAAAAAATTTGATCAAAAAGTGTGACAAAATTGGAACTTCACTCTGTAATTTCATAACTTCACTCTGTAATTTCAGAACTTCACTCTATATATATATATATATATGATGAAACCAGATTCATTACTTGAATGAGCAAGTCATTAAGTTTGTATTATTATGTTATTCATTGAATTTTAATTTGGAAATAAATATAGAGAGTTTGAGACAGTAAGGTACTACTTAGTGGCGGAGCCAGAAATATAAGTTCACTGGTGTACAAAAAATAATTTAATCTAAAATTATAGATGTATATGTAAATCATATTACGATGGTAATTCTTGTTGGAAGTAATTTAAGTGTGACATTTATATTTATAAAAAAATAGATTTGATATAATTAGTAAACGAGAAAGCCTAATTTTTTTTATCTTCTAATCTTAGCTAAAAAATTGGAGGAATTAATCTAGGAGTTGAAAGTTAAAGCTCTTGGGAACAAAAGGAACAAAGCATAATCTTAGAATAGAAAGAAAAAAAATTCTAGAGCACAGTCATCTACAAGAATCGAACCAAGGAAGTGTTGGACCAAGAGATTGTAAAAAAATCACATGACTTCACTACGCCAAGTTTGCTAGACTTTTCATGATCAAACTAAAACAACTTTATAGTGTACTGGTGCACAGAAGCCAGTAGGCTCCTTAGTGGCTCCGCCCTTGCAAGATGGAATGATGAGTTCTTTCAGAATTCGGAGTAGTACGTAAACCTTTGCTGTAGAAAGATGGATGTTCGTTGAAAACTGTGGAAGCCATTTACTATTTTATAGCAGAGTTTTCGGCTTTTCGCCCAGTTTAACACTACTTACTTTATTAGCATTTAGACTATTTACTTCTGTTATGCTCTACATCCCACAGCTCTTTGGAGAGTCTTATAATACATAGGTGTATGTATCTTTTGATAACATGCAATTCAATAAATCTGCACTATATGTCACGTTTGCATATTACTGTTGAAAATTGCTGGGTTTCTTCTTTGGATTATGAAGTTCTTACTGCTGTTGTATCACTTTCTACAGTACCCTTGGCCAGGGCCTTGAGACCAGTACGTTTCCTCTGGAGAATATATTTTCCATAGGGGTAGGCGTTTTTGGCCTCATCCTCTTTGCCCTTCTGATTGGAAATATACAGGTGAGCTTTAAAACTAAATCATCTCTAGATTTCTACAATGGACTGTGTTTATAATTTGGTTGAGGATACATGTAGTACCGATCATACTCCTTAGAGATTACATTAGTGCTACATGATTCTTTTTCCTACTATTGTGTGGTTGCAACTTTAAGCTATATTGCTGACTTTTATAGCTTAATGAACATTGTACAGACGTATCTTCAGTCTCTCACAATTCGCCTTGAGGAGATGAGAATTAAAAGGCGCGACTCTGAGCAGTGGATGCACCATCGCTGGCTTCCACAAGATCTTAGAGAAAGGGTTCGCCGCTACGATCAATATAAATGGTTAGAGACTCGAGGTGTAGATGAGGAGAACATTGTTTCATCTCTCCCGAAAGATCTCAGGAGGGACATTAAACGTCATCTCTGCTTGAATTTGGTCAGAAGGGTAAGTTTATATGGTTTCATCTCTCTGCTTACCAGTGTAATGTTATTGTGCCAAAATGGCAATAAGCTGTATTTGTTGAACTATACAAGTGAATGTTTGCATTTGGAGAACTTATTAGATGAATCATCCTTCATCTGGTTATGTCTGCAGGTGCCTCTTTTCACCAATATGGATGAGCGGTTGCTTGATGCCATTTGTGAGCGTCTGAAACCAAGTTTATGCACAGAGAACACTTTTATTGTCCGGGAAGGTGACCCTGTAGTAGAGATGTTATTCATCATCCGTGGTCGCCTTGAAAGTGTAACCACAGATGGTGGCAGGACTGGATTCTACAACAGAGGTTTGCTTCAGGAAGGTGACTTTTGTGGAGAAGAGCTCCTAACATGGGCACTGGACCCAAAAGCTGGCTCTAACTTACCATCATCTACTAGAACAGTGAAGGCTATAACCGAGGTTGAGGCATTTGCTTTGGAAGCAGAGGAGTTGAAATTTGTTTCCACTCAGTTTAGGCACCTTCATAGCAGACAGGTACAGTACACCTTCCGGTTTTACTCGCAGCAATGGAGGACTTGGGCAGCCTGCTTTATCCAAGCTGCTTGGCGCCACTATAGGAGAAGGGTGGCTGCAGAAAAACAAAGAGAAGAGGAGGAAGGATTTGGATACAGTGACGGAGATGATGATAATGGTGGTGGTGGTGGTGGTGATTCCAAAGGCGGTACTCGTAAACATGGGCTTGGTGCCGCACTGCTTGCATCTCGCTTTGCAGCAAATGCTCTTCGTGGACACAGGCTTCGCAGTTCAGGCAGGAGAGAGCTACTGAAGCTGCAGAAGCCCCCCGAACCAAACTTCTCGGCTTATGATGATAAGTAATTTGTAATTCAAGTCTTAAACTTGATATTGTAAATCCGAGAGCTGGGGAAAGCCAGCTCTGGTGTGTACATACAACTTGAACACTAACACAATGATGTCGTACAGTATATACAGCCATAGTAAGTTTTTGGAGCGTGGAAATCAATAGAAGTTAACATTGCATCTCCAACAGTGTTTGCTATATACATAGCTAAAAATAACTAAAAGTAGCATTGAGCTACCAAATATCATCGTTATACTTAAGCAGTAATAACTATTCTTAAACTAATTCAATTTTCAACACATAAACATAATTTAGCTAGAATTATTCTCTCTCATCTCTAGTTATATTTAACTAGAATTTTTAACTAAAACTAAATCTAACTTTTAAATAACTATGCCCTATACAGCCAACATCAGCCCACACAAACGTGTGGAAAACTTTTTTTTTTTTTGCAAAATTAACTGTAAAATGTAGTTACTGTAAAAAAAGTTAGATATGTAGGATAACTTCCTGATCTTTTTTTTTAATTTTATTATTTTTAATTTGACTTTTACTACGATATCCTTCATATATTAAATTTTGTTTTTATTTAACATATAGTCTAGAGTTATTAACGTATTTTCATAGGGATTTTGGTTGATAAAACATGTTTTGGTTATAATAGTATAGCAGAAAGCGTTAAACTCCAAAGTTGAAAACACAAAAAATCACCATCTAGTAATGAACACACAGACACACAATTAATGAATCTTCAAGCCACTCATTTGGTTTCATCCATGTTATCACCAAGCCAAAGAAAGAGAACTAGAAAAAAGTTTCAGACATATAATCCGTGAAATTCAAATCAGGGAACTGTATGACCAACAACTTTATGACTCCAGTCCATACATCAAAAACTGGGCTGCTCTTTCTCTCACTCCTAGATTGTGATTCAAATTCTAAACACTATGTTGATGATTAGGGATGGGCAAATAGATTGCTTCCTGCAGGGTCATTGGCAGGTACGCAGAATTTAGGAGTTGAAACAAGCAGTGAAGGATAACCAAAGCAAACTTAAAAGGTTGTGATACGTACTATGACTCAATGATATTGAGCTGCTCTACCACAACAATTGCTGTGCCAGCTTTCTGGACTAGCAATGGTTACAATCTACCTCAGCAAGCAGTGAAGGACAACCAAGCAGTGAAGGTTGTGATACGTACTATGAACTCAATGGAGTTGAAACAAGCAGTGAAGGACAACCAAAGCAAACTTAAAAGGTTGTGATACGTACTATGACTCAATGATATTCAGCTGCTCTACCACAACAATTGCTGTGCCAGCTTTCTGGACCAGCAATGGTTACAATCTACCTCAGAGCTAATTACAACATGTAACCTATGAGGGAATTCTAGAGACGGGTTAATAATATCTGGACCAAGTTTCTTATACACTATCCACTCTCAAAAGCAAATCTAGTAGCCTCTTCACAAAGCAGAACTCAAATTCAGCCAAAAGTGATCCGAAAGATATTCAAATGACATAAAAAGAACAAGCAAATCGTTTTCCAAAAAATAAAAAAACATGGGTTCAATGGTCAAATGAACCAAAAATGATATCACTATGCACAGAATTAACTCCTTTTGAGAAGGTTTTTTTTTTTGTTTGAGGGGAGAAGTTTTTTTTAACCTCTGAGAACTCACCATTTTTGTACAATCATTTTGATGAGCATCATAGGATCACAGCACCATCAAATTCCATAGAATATTCATGCCCAGATTTCATTTGAGCACTGATCTGCCGGTTGAGTCAATAAAACACTGGCCCCCCACGGCCCCACCCAATCCATTGGAACAATGGCATTCCCCATCCATCTCTTTTCGCTGCTCAATTACGCCAATCAGAAGACAATTCGAGCTCAACATCCTCTTCCCACCAAGTAGCAGACTGCGATATCAGAAGTTCAGACCACATAAGTAGATGCAATTTAAAGTTGCCATTCTTTGTTTCACAATATGCTTTTGGTTTTGAATTTATAGGTTTATAGAAGATATTCAAGAGGATAATTGTAATTACTAAGACTGGTTGCATAAAGAAAGAACCTGAGATACACAAGGTAAATAGTGTACAACTTATTAATAAACAAAGAGATGCCAAAGATTCATTGACTTGACTGGGCAAGTATAAAGGTTACATCCAAATTTTAAAAAAAATTTGTCGAATTCTTATCTATCACCAGGTCCTAACCAGATAATTGGGAATGAGCTGAAGCACCTAATATCACAAACTCTGTTATTCTCATTATAATCAAGTTACAAAGATACCTTCATTTTCCTCCAAAACCTGGAGTATTCCGTGTTCTAATGGAAAGGAATAGCTTATGCTATAATACACTAGAGTCACAGTTCTGCAGAATCAAGTATTATACTACTTTTTTCTCTTTTTCGGTCGGAATTATATAATGAGACCAGTAACCGAAAGGGTAAGTAAAAAACATGTCAAATTGTGAGATTGGCTATTCAGAAAGATGGAAACTAATGACATAAAAATTGAACTCTGAACAGCGATAAGAAACCGGTTAAGGTAAGGAGAGGGTAACCTTGTAGCCTCTACGAAGGAATTCCAGCGAGCTTCCTTCTTCCTCTTTCAGTCCCAAAACCCTCAACAGTTCTTCTTTTGTCTAAGAAGCAAACAAATAATGAGCCTGAAAGCATAACAACCATATCTAGCATGTATAAGTCTAAGAAATGGTTGGAGTTTCAGATAGATGTATACTTCTCCCAGAGTGAAGCGTGTTGCACTCTCTGCTACGCAAGCAAAAGAACTATCTGCTTGTTTAAGCATTACTTGCCAAGGCCCTGAACTTGAAAAAAGATGAGAGAATTCCCATAAGATGATGATTAAGCAGCATTGTAATCATATGGAAGAAGAGTGTATCAGACAGTGCAAAATAAGAACCAACAAGCAGATGAGAAGTGTAAGAAAATCATGGTTACTACAGACAAGCTGATCGTGTAGTACTAGCCTTCATGAGGCAAGACTGGGTTATAGAACCATATCATAAATGTAAATGTATTCTTCATCAAGTCCAGACACAGGTAATAGAACTTATATAAATCAGTATAGCACACTAACTCCTGATTATTCTCTAATTGCTCCTCCAAGAAGAGCAAGATACTTGCAAAATGTAAAGAATCAAGAACTGTGCTCCAGTGTGAACTATAAACCTTAGTCATTAATATTGAAAGTTAAACCAGGAATGAGCGATAATCAGGTATCTAACACAGGTTTGAGAAAAGTACTACATACCGGGATATTGACGAAATAATGCTCCATTGTAATTCACTATATAAGGCGCTACTGCTACTGTCTTAGAGGTTAACAAATAAATGGTTACCAAAAAATTGAAAATAAGAATGAAAAACCAGTTAAGTAAATAACTTTGTTTTACCTTCGAGTACTCTCTTATTCGAATGTAGAACACTGGAATAAATTGTGAAAGAAACCGATAATGCAAATCCTTCGGTGGAAACCCCACAAGGCCCAAGTCAGCACTGCACAATTAGCAGCTTCTAATTCGTAGTTGAGAATTATATTCAGCAATAGCAAAATGAAATTTGATAAATGATCAGGAAGGCAATTAGGATTACCGCAACGTGTCGAGTTCAAGATTGAATAGAAGTGTCGGGGTTGACGTAGCAAATTGTTCCTGTAAACACCAAGGGGTCAGTGGAAGTGTCACAATACTTTTACATATATTGAAGAATTCAATTCCACACATTTACTCTTATCAACATGTGACATTGTTAACTTTGGGCTGCCCTTAATACAAAATTATAAGATTACTAAAATACTTATATGCTATTTTAAGATAAGCTAAAATCTGGAAGGTTATATGATTGGAAAACAGTCGAGACAAATGAAAAACATTAATAAGGTCACTAACAGTAATTTTCTCAGTCAGTGCATGGATAGTTTGTGGCAGCCAGCATATGAATTTATATCATGCACAGATTTTTTTCTTTTGCAAGTATTTAATTAAATGAGTAAAGTAAAACACAGAAGAACGTAATGAAATTGCTAGCTATTATGTCAGACTCCGGATCTCAAATAGCATCAAACACGAAAACAGTACAGTCCAAAAGTGTTATGACACAGAAGCATTACAATTTAAAAACAATTCTGAGAAAACAATGCACATTGAGATCCCCAAATGAATTCCTTTCCCAAGAACCAACATTCTCAGAATGTATCATTTCTATGTTCATCCAAATGTCCCAGAATACCACCATTACACCAGCATCAATTCATTTTTATCTCTCCCAAAGACATATCTTTCATCAATACAGACCACAGAATCCCCTGGATTGTCCACACTGAAAGATTCACTTAAAACCCTTCCCCAAAGAGCTAAAGCAAATGGTTCAGACAATCAGGGCATCTTACACATTAGACACCAAGGACAGACAAAAAGGTCGGTCTCTCCTATGTCACAGGTATTAAAATGTCCATGAGTGAATATCAGGAAAAAAGTGGAGCACATATGTATTGGAACTAAAGTTGGTCAATATTTGAAACAAGACGTGGGTGAAACACAGTCAACCTTTGCCTCAGTAACAGTCCACAGATTCAAGATGAAAATGATAGCACATAGTCAATAATTACTAAATAATTACCATTGGCAAATTCAATTTTGCAAGCCGCATAACTAATTTGAAAGTAAATAGCCTTGAATTGGCTAGTATGTTTGACACCAAGTGATGCTAGACAACCTGCTCTAGGATTTGTTAAGTACACTCTTATGGAAAGGGGAATTATAAATGGGTATTAACAAGAGGATAGAATTACTAGCATTGCACGAGTGGGTTTCTAGGCATCACACCTAATGTTAGGCTGCATCACACAAACCTAAAAATAAGCAAAAGCTCTCAAAAGTTTATTAACTCCAATATCCCAGCAAAAGACTACGAACTTACGAAGGCTTCCTCATACAGAGGTTACGATCACGTGATCCATACGATTCCCTAATCATAAAGCAATATATAAAGCAAATCCTAGTAAGGAAGAAATCATAAAACTTTCCACAGCTGGACTTAAGAAATACTGTCCCTATTCTTCATCACCAAGTTGCACAACCCATGCATGTAACTGATGTAAGTACATATTAATATACATACAACCACAAGTCTCCCTATTTCTAGACTTTCTAGATAAAGCAACTGTATTTTTTAGATTCTGATGAATAAATGTACAGCACAATAATTCAGCAAGCTGATAAGTATTTGCCGATATATAACAGAAATCTGATTTATATAATTGACATCCAGAAGTTATCACACAGAAAGAATGATAAATTCAAGTACTCTAGATATACAAGTGTAGTACTCAAGAAAGATGGAAGAAAAATTGATGGATTAAAACAGGTGAGAGATAAGTAACAATGAACGGACCATACCACAAACTTCTCAATTCCAGCAAGTTCGCGTGTGCTACAATTAATGAACATATAGAGAGAAGGAGGCTCAGTAGATGCCCAGCGATCTGCAATTTAAGAGATAACAAAGAAATAATAGTTAGTTCTTTCGTTTAAAGATGTATTCTGTGCATTGAACACATAGATAAATCAAATTGGTGTAACTTCTGTTGAGAAGAAAGTTCTTATAGGAAAACAAGAAATCAGAAACATGAAAGGATTAAGTCCTGTAAATAACCTTCATTTTCATCTTCGAAATCAAAATCAAGTGTGTTCCTTATGGACCTGAAGAACATGGTGACTGGACCACCAGGAACATCATCAAGGGAACCTATGGTTATACCTCCAATCTGAAAGTAAATAATAGAAAAGAAAACCCATTTAAGGAGTTTGAAGTCAAAGGGCACTCTAGCTACTAAAGAGTACCAGTGGAAGTAGCATGCCAGTTGTATATTCTTAAAATATATAGTTTGTATTATTGCTTGCATATGTCAGTTGTTATATTCTATTCCTTTTCTTTTACAATGATTACAGAACCTAAGCCAAACCACCAAAGGAATTCTATATACATATGCTGAGGAGTATGATGCATAACATGCAATTGATTAAGGAAATGAACTAAAGGATGGTATTTTTAGTTATATTTTACCGAGTCAATAGCTGTTCTAAACAGCTCAGAGGCCCTGCGCCTTTCTGGCTTATCTGGAAACACCTGATTATAGGAAAAACTATTACATACTTCCAATTGAAACGTATAGAACAAAACACCAATATGAAAAGAACGATTCTTCTTACAATACAAGCTCTAGTCTCCTTTCTTTCTTTTAGCTTCCGTACAACAGCCAACGCAAGTTGAACATTGGCATCAATGAAGTCATCTGAAGACCCCTTTACATGTTTTAGGAATTTGAGAAAATCAAATCACAGGTATTCCAACTGCTATGTGTTATGAACAAGCAATATAATGAGAAGTACCTTATAGGAAGATATGTTGCTAGGAAGAGGCCTGGAGACACACAAAAAATCCCATGAAAAAGAAAGGAGGTATTAGTAACAAAAAAAAACATCAACCCCACATAAAAGCTTAAACGAAAGCTAACTAACCAAATTCATCACGCACATGAAGAAATGGACAATATATCTGTCTACAATTAATCAAATTGTACATTAACTTAACACCATTTCCAAAATAATGTATCAACACATAAAATTAACTTCCTATAAAGATCTAATCCTCAAAGCCTGTAACATTATAAGTTCATGTGAACATTGATTGGAAAAGCAATGCATTTCAGTTTTAGAATCATTTCTAAAAGCCAAGAACATGCTCAAATGTCAAAACTCAATAATGGGTTGTGCTCAAAAATCATATCTTGATCCAAATTTATAAGCTTTGCCAGGTAAACCAAAAAATGCAATAAACAGAAGTACTTACGGGAAGTCAATCTCCAAGCGGGTCTTGCCATCTTCAAGAGCAAAGGCAAGCGAGGTAGCAGCGTCAGTAACAAGAACCTCATACGACTTAGGCTTGTAGACTGCAACTCCTGTCTTGGGGTCAGCACTTGAAGCTTTGTCGACGCATTGGATAGTTCTAGTGGCGTTGTTGAGTGGAAGAGGCCGGAATGATGATGATGGGGTGGTGAGAAAAGTGGCGGTGGTGGTTTTGGGGAGTGAAGAGAGAGGAGAGAGGGAGAGAATGAGAGGGTGGTGGGTGGAGGAAGAGGAGAAGGCCATGGTGGTGGTGGCCATCTCTGGTTTTGGGTGGTGGGTTTTTGGGAGGGAGAGGAGGAGAGACAACAACACGAAATGGATGAGGTTATGATAATTCTTTTTAAGAAAAAATTTCAGCTCTGGTTCCAAACTGTGTAATAAGGTTAAAGTACTAACCAGATTTAAAACTCATCATTTAGCCCGCGGGTTTTTTACTTATCCGACCGAGCCTTTAAGAAAATCCGCCAAAATCCGTTTTTATTGATAAATGGTTGTGTTTGGTTTAGAGATGTGAAATCCGGCTTGACACGTAAAAACCCGTCAAATAAAATATTATACATGCATATAATATATTATACATATATCAATTATACATCTTTTTTTAATAATTATAAATAAAATATAATATATGTTAATAATACTAAATTTAAAATTTTATATTTCTTTATATTATGACTTTATCCTAAATTTACAATAAAATTGTAATATTATGAATCAACTATATGAAGTATATGAAGTAAACTTCTCAGCATTAATCGACACAAGCTGATGTTATCAGTACTAATATTTATAGACCATGTTAAAACTTCATCTAATTCGGAACTCGTCTGACAGTCATAATTTTCGATAAACCGAAAACACCACTAATATGTTCTAAAAGATGATCCATTACCAGGATGCGAATGTCGAAAGTCGTTTGCATATATGAAATCATCTAATTTTTGGTACCGATCGTGCGCGGTCACAATAAGGAAACTTATTTGAAAAAGCCCTGGTAAATAAGGTTTTAATATGTTAAAATGTCTTTTTTTTACCGTAGGTACGGACGGTCAAACTATATTCAAAACAGACGAAATTTTCACAGGGTCCCTAATCCTGGTGTCGATTGACCGTATTTAGAACTTGAGTTGTCGATCGTCAAAGTGTCCACTAATGTATCATAACTTTTATACTATGTTTTAAAATAAAATTATCGCATTATGAAGTGACTATATGAAGAAAACTTCTCGGGATTAATCACACCAGCAATGTGATCAGTACTTATATTTAGTGACCTTGTAAAAATTTCATCCAATTCGGACCTCGTTTGACTATCAGAATTTCCGGTAAACCGAAAACACCACTAATATGCCCTAAGGGATGACCCATTACAAATATGCGAACGCCGAAAGCCGTTTTCATATCTGAAATCACCTAATTTTTGTTACCTATCGTGTGCAATCGCACTAAGGAAACTTATTCGGCAAAGCCGCGGTCAATAGGGTTTCAATTTGTCAAAACGCATTTTTAGTTGACCGTAGGTACGAATGGTCAAACCATATACAAAACGGACGAAATTTTTACGGGGTCCCTAAATATATATACCGATCACATCTGCTAGTGTCGATCAACCATATTTCGAACTGGAGTTGTCGATCGCCTAAATGTCCACTAATGTTTCATAAATTTTATATTAGATTTATAATAAAACTATTGCATTATGAAGTGATTGTATGAAGGAAACTTCTCGGGATCAATCAACAGTAGTTGATGTGTTCGGTATATATAGTGACTCTTTAAAAATTTCATCAAATTCAGATTTCATTTGACTGTCATAATTTCCGGTAAACCAAAAACACCACTAATATGCCCTAAGAGAAGACATGTTACCAAGATGCGAACACCGAAATCTATTTGTATATCTAAAATCGCCTAATTTTTATCACCAATCGTGCACAGTCGCACTGAGGAAACACATTTGGCAAAGCCCCGTTCAATGTGGGTTTTAATATGTCAAAACACATATTTTTTGGTTGACCGTAAGTATAGGCAGTCAAACCATGTCCAAAATGGATGAATTTTTTACGGATTCCCTAAATATATATTCTGATCACATCTGCTGGTGTCGATCGATCATATTTCGAACTAGAATTTTTGATCGCCGAAATGTTCACTAATGTATCATAACTTTTTGTATTATGTTTATAATAAAACAATCGTATTATGAATCGACTATACGAAGGAAACTTCTCGGAATCGATCGACACCATCCGATGTGATCAGTATATATATTTAGTGACCATTTTTTAATTTCATCCAATTCAGATCTCGTTTGACCGTTAGAATTTCCGGTAAATCAAAAACACCACTAATATGCCATAAGAGAGGACCCGTTACCAAGATGCGAATGGCGAAAGTTGTTTACATATTTGAAATCACATAATTTTTCTCACCAATCGTGCATAATCGCAACGAAGAAGCCCATTTAGTGAAGCCCCGGGCAATGAGGTTTTATTATGTCAAAACGTCTCTTTTTTGGTTGACTGTAGGTACGGACGGTCAAACCATGTTTAAAACGGACAAAATTTTTACAGGGTCCCTAAATATATATATCGATCACATCTATCGGTGTTGATCGATAATATTTCGAAACTATAATTTATTTGTGACTTTGTTTTGAGAATATTTTCTAATAATTCTTTTATTGTTCCAAACCCTTAAACAAGAGTATTATGTCTTTTTTTTCTAATACAAGTCCGCAAGGCCCGGCCCATAAAAGCCTGCAAAGGCTCGGCCCGTAAAAGCTCGCAAAAGCCCGCTTTAGGTGGGCGGGTTTGGATTTTCATATTTGTGAAATACCCGGCCCGGCCTGGCTCGTCACTTATTTAAATGTACCAAAACCCGGCCCGACCCGTTGACAAGCCCTAAACCAGATGTACATAACTACCAATGTAAAAAGTAAAAACTAAACTCAAGATTCTCTATCAATGTGATGCACGAGAGCTTTTTCCGTGACGACGTCGTCATTGTGGCTCTTACAAAAGGTCATTACTAAAAAAAAAAAACTACAAATGTAGTGCCTAAACTTAGAATTTCTATCAATGTGACATCAACAAGTATTTTTCGTCATGACGTTTTTTTGTTATATTCGGCACACGAGCTGTTTTTAAAGAAAATGTAGTTATCAAAATCTACACTACTATAATTGGAAGCCCTCTTTTGGTGTCAACAACTTCACCAATTTTATGAAGTTCCTACAACACCCATGACATGTTTAAAATTTACATTAATAAATGAATCAACAAGAGTTAATACTGTAAATTAATAAGAAAATAATAGTAAATATAACAACCGATGCCCACGATCACAACACAAACTTGTGCAACGTTGCACGGGCCGGATACTAGTATGAGGCGCACAAACCTTTCATCTCAACCTAGAAGCCATAATTGAAACCTTTGTATGGCTGTAAATAGGCTCGAGTCTCTCGTGTTTAGCTCGCTTTTAGCCCGTTAAGCTCGAGCTCATAAAGTTAAATGAGCCGAATTTGAGCTCAATAATAAGCTTGACCCTGAAAATGAGCCAAGCTTGAACAACATGTATTTGGCTCGTTCAACTCGTTCAGCTCGCGAGGTAGCTCGGGCTTGTTAAAAGTTCGGCTCATTTATTAATTAAGTTTGACTTATAAACTTTTATAGTATATATACAATATAATTTTTATATAAGAAATAATATTAAAAATATTATATTTTTTCAAAAGAGCTAAAAAACTTCTTTCAATAATAAGTAGGTAAAGACTTTAAGTTAAATAACGATTTTGATTTGTTATTTTTAGTTTATTACAAATAAAAAAGTTTTTGTATGATGCTATGACATTAGACTTTGAATTTCCTGTTTAATTTATTAATTTTAAAATTTTAAATTCATATAATTCAAACCGGCTTGATTCGAGTTCGACCTTGTCTAATAAAATGAGTCGGCTCGAGCTTTTTCAAGTCGAGCCGAGCTTGAACATAAAAAAAAAATTTAGCCCGACTCGAGCTCAGTTGAATGAAAACGAGCCAAACATTTACATCCATAGTATTCATCTCGGCTCGACTCATTTACATCTCTAAACCTTGGATTTGGTGTCGTTGTTTTGTCGCTCATCCTCAAATCTTCTATTTACGCACAAACCTTTTCTTTTAATTTTTTTTGTACGAAACTTCTATTCATACCTCCTCATTTAGCATTTACACCTCCATGGATTTTTGTACAATTTAAAACTCCAAAATTTACCCCTATACCAAAATAATAATTTTAAAACATACACCATATCCGAATCTTCGATCACACGAGACTACAATAGACCACAACTTCATCAACTTCATATTGCTTGTTGTCCACTGATCTGATTTTCAATACTCAATTGATGTTTATTAGTTTGTAGTCTATTCAATAGCTGAAGAGCTCTCTTAAAATTCAAACAATTTCCCAACCAAAGTTTCTATTCAATATGATATTATGATATTGATGACCTGTTGAAATAGAGAACACAAAATTTGATGAAAAAACTCGAATCTGCATGTAATCATCAAACCAAAAGATTTTGGAAGCCCAGAAAGCATGCTAAATTGCTAATCGAAGAGCTGTCATTTTGATGGCATTTACCTTGGTCAAAGCAATTATCAAAGATTCATCAAACACCCAACAATGATATTTAAGAATGTTATTAGCATCCCATTTTGTTTAATCTACTCTATCCATTTTGTTTGAGTCAATAATCATGGAGTAGATGGTGTGCAGAACTGAGAACTTGTAGAAAAAAAAAACAAGAGGGTAAAACTGGAAATTTTGGGCAGAAAAGATGAAGAGAGGTCTGTATACCAAATTGAGAGGTAGGATTGGTAGGAAATAAACACTTTTTTTTTTGTATTTTTTTTTCCATTAAGAACAAAAAATAGGGCCGAAGAAAACAAAGTTTAGATACGACAAAACCAAAGAATAAGAAAGAGAAGCCTCCATGCTCAAATTTCAGATTCGCATTGGAAATTAGAAGTGGGAGTCCACGTGAGATCACACTTCTTCTGATCACTTGTGCATGCAAATGGCGCACTTCGCAGCTTTACTCCCTTGACTCTCTCTCTCTCTCTCTCTCTCTGCAAACTCAAGCAGCGTAGAAATGGACGACTTCAAGAATATGATTTGCCCCAATTCCCCCTCTGTAAGGTTTTCACTTTCTTTTTTCCCGCAATTTTGATTTTCTCTGATTTTGTTTACATGATGATAAGTACAGAGAAATGAGTGACTGAGTTGTTTATTTCTGATTGTGGATTTTGGTGATATCTGATTCAGGTGTGGGATGGGAATGGACTTTCCAAGTGCTACGGGGACATATATCCTTTTTCTTGGACTAGTTCTGTCTGGTTTATATTTATGTTTTATATAATGAAATTCTCGTGGACTGCTTCTCCTTAATTTACAATCCCCTACTCTGTTAGGTTTCGGTGCGAATGTAGTCACTCTTGGTGTGATTTTCGTGCTAGGGATCACTCAAAAGACTGGCAGAAGAAGCTGGAGGGTGGGTTTTGTATTCATTTATGCGGTGAAATCTCACTTGTTTCGTCGTTATGCTTTGTTGTAGAAGAGCTTGGTTTTATGTTTTTGTATTTGAACTGTCAATTTACCCACTTTGTGTTGAGGATTGTTACATGTAATACTGATGGTCTTATGACATTTACTCAGATGAACTTTTTCGAGAGGCTTTTCTTGCATGTGCTTCCTGCCATTGGAGCTTGTTTAGCATTTTTCGACTTTGCTTTGCTGTTGAAGAAAGATAGTACTGGTGTCTTCATTGCACGACATGAGTGGTTTCTCAGATGTTCCCAGTTTACAGTCTGGGTAAGATTTATTCGGGTTATAAAAGTTTGGGAATTTACATGGTAATATTGTGTTTTTTTTAAATAGAAATTTTTATCTTATTTATTGGATAATTTAAATATGCAGACAGTTATCATACTCTTTCCAAGGTGTTTCAGTGCTTGCCACATTTTTTGCAACCGCATCTTGTGTTTCTGGTGGCTTGTGAAAATGATTTTGGCAATGCTTCATATGCTTGCAACATATCCATCATTCAAGGTACATCGTGTTGCTGAGGTTTCTATTGGTTGTTTGTTCAAATTCCAGTTCATGGCGGGCTGTAAATGCCAGTAAATTTAAAGGAAGATATTACGTAACTATAAAGTTTAAACGGTGTCATCTGAAAACTTTCATTTTGTAATCGGTAACTTTGAATATTATATCTATCACAACCAGGCAATTGGTTTGTGTGGTTGAATCTAACTGGACTCTGTAGTACATATGTTCATGAATCTGGGGTGTGTATTTTTTTTGTGGGGGGTTTGGATTAGATGCGATTTTATTATATTTTGTCAATAGAATTGTAATTTATGAACTCTTTTTTTCTGGCAGGTCTTGTTTTTACTTAAAGAGATTTGTACTGTATTATTGGATGTCATTTTTGGTATATCAATTAACATCATCAGAACAAAGAGGGCATCATCCATCAGAAGGTGTGAGCTGTTTAATTTGTACAACTCCCTCCAATGCTTTTCTTTAAATTCATAGTAACACATGAAATATTGATAGTCCCCGATATATTGGAGAAGATCATGGACAGTTCATACCTCTCAGCTCCTGATTGAGTAGCGGTTGATTGAGATCTTATTATATAATTGTGTCATCCAGATAGTGGATTAACTCACCTGTGTAGCGTGTGTTATTGGACAAAGAATCTGTCTGGATGACCTATATATTGATGTAATTGCAGTCAATGAGTTAGGCTATGATTATACCATCTCTGGGTTGCTTCAGTGTTTTGTTTATTTATATTTTAGCTTATTGCAGAAAACTTAGTGTCCTTTTTATAGAAGCATATTTATTATTAATCTTTACAAAATTTGACTTATTTTATTCAATCTTGTTATATTTCCTGATAAAATGCAAGTTTTTTTGGGGGTAAACTAATAATTGTGATATATCATTAGTCAAACATTTGCTATTGCATGGATTGATAGATGTATTTTGTATAATTTTTAATATTATGTTTTCTTTGGTTTTTGTGTAACGTAACATATCATATTTACATTCTCTAATTGATAAACTTCAACTAAATGCAGTTCTATGGAAGATCCACTGCTTTCTTCTAACATGGACCTCGAGGAAGGTTCTCGTAAGGACTCTGTATGTTATATGCTACCAACTTACTAAATCTCATTTTCTGTTTTTTTTTTCAATTTTGTCTTATGGTGTTAGAATAACCTTTTATTCTTTGTCTGGTAGTTCGTAAGTGGATACAAGTGATATAATTTCCTTTTGGTTTCTTTCTGAAGCTTTTCTTTGAATTCCTCAAGTTTTTGATCAAGTCCGTAAGTTTTAAGGATTTGATTTTTCCTTTTGGTTTTAATGATGTTTTCTTGTACTGCTTTACAGTTGGGTAAGTACAAAGGTAGATGCTGATATGCTGTTGGCACAAGTTCTATAATGGTGGCTATTTTTTGCTGAGTACTTCCTTGCTTTAGTACTTTGTAAGATACATTCTAAGTCAATGCGTAGAAAACAACAAATCAGCCATAGCCGCAGGGGTCATTCTATATACCACAAATTTTGCTTCTCCTCTATCAATTATCAGTGAGCATAAGATATAATATGATAGTCAGAAAAATGTGATTTCTTCCTTTTTTGACAAACACTTGAATAAGAGAAAAGTATCAATTACTCTTATGGACTAAAAAGAGGAGAATAGAAACCAAGAAAAGTTTAGTACTTCGGTCAACTGTAAAGTCAAATTGGTAAACCAAAAAATACATTACATTCTGGACTTCCAGGAAATCAAGAAATATAAATCTGAAATGCTGTTCTTGCATTTCAATAGCTGTTTGATATTAAAGTTGAAATTGTTGAGAGTGAGATGCCTCCTCTTTAGTGTTTTTTTTGTCTTCATCTGTAGCAAGTCATACTTACCATCTTTTCATTTTTTAAAGGGAGACGGTCAAAGCTATTTCGATCTTATGACATTCAGAACTATCACTTCTGTGATGAATCACGGTGTCACGAAGCAGCTTGAATTTGGAGATTTGCTTCAACTTCCCACTGATATGGACCCAGGTTCCTGTCATGATGCATTATTTAGCTGTTGGAAGTCCCAACAGAGTACTCGCTCTGAGCCATCCCTATTTAGGGCAATCTGTTCTGCATATGGGTGGCCTTATGTTCATCTTGGCTTGGTAAAGGTACAATCTTTCTGTGAATGAGATTCTCCTCTATTTGCTTTCCAAGTATCATAATAGGTGGAAGTTTATATATACAATTTATGGTGCTTTTAGTCCATGAAAAGTCTTTCTTTATGTTGTTACCTTAAAGTGAGGTGTACTTTTTAAATGGTCTTACCTTTGGAAATTGTTTTCATACTCAGCATAACTATGTTATTTGCATGTCTTAGTTGTAAAAATAGGTTCCTACTTATTTCTCTTTTCCAGTGTTGTTTGAGCGACACTGCATTATAAATTTCGACAAATTTCAAGACACTGCACTTGTGTATTGGCCTTCCTTTTGTTCCTTACTGGGATTCCAAAAGATAGGGTTTTTAGGTCTTACAAACTTTGTCCACATTGCAAGAAAGAAAAGACCAGTATATAGGGAATATACATGACTGCTACTTCATGCAGCGAAATTTTAGAGTGAAATCAGTGACTGCAATTTTGTATGAAATACTTAAGCTTAATATCTTATTGTTGTCAAATTCCTACGTATGTTCATAAGTACTTAATGATTTGGCTTCGTAAAAATATAATATTCTGAATCGTCAGTCTCCAGGTACTTAATGATTCTGTTGGTTTTGCTGGACCATTGCTTCTCAATAAGCTGATTCGCTTCCTTCAGCAAGGTTTTTCACAATTTGTTAAATTTACTTATAATATCTACCTTGGATGCAAAACATATATTGTCTTAAACACGTTACTCTATTGTTTACAGAATTTCTCACTTTTCCATCTCTTTCAGGTTCTCAGAATTTTGATGGCTATGTACTTGCAGTATCTTTGGGCCTGATATCTATCTTTAAGTAACACTCTGATTCTTGAACTTTAATGATATGGTTAATGCAGTTTTTATTGTTTCCCTCTTCTTGTCCCCCCACCTTTCCAAGCTTCTTCCATCCTCATCCCACCCACTACATATATGTTTTGATATTGCAGCTAGTGTGAGTTCCCTATACCTATAGGATATACATGATATATAGCTCTTTTCTTGCATATATTTTGTTGAAACAAAGTCTGGAACCCAGTCCAGCAGGAATCTGGACTGTCTTGCGTAAATGAATTTTGGATTGAAGAGATACCAACATGCATAATGCCAAAATCCTAGGAATTAGAGGGGTGACATTATCTATAACATTCATGAGTGAATCAGGCACCTCCTCAAGCCAAAAAAGGATCTCTCTTATGTCGCATAAATGGAGCGATTGTATGAGTAATTCTATTAGATTTGAATGTAGTTAATTGTATATGGTTAGTGATATATCTCTTTTCTTGATTCATGGTATCACATCCATAGAGCAATATGTGGTCTTACTATATACTAACTTTTATAGAACGAGACAGTAATCAACCTCTACAAGCTGTAGACCTTCATTTTTTTTTATCATGGGTGAAAAGAACACCGATTTTAGTGGTTGTGATAACATTCAAAGGTTGAACTTAGGTTTCCGTGAAGAGCCCTCCCTTATTTGTTAAGTCTCCCATCTTGGTGAATGGAGGTTAAAATCTTTAGATTGTTATTGACACAATTTACCTTTAGTTAAAATCACTTTCTATCCTAGCTCAAACAAATTAAATTATTGTTGAACGTCATATATAGTTAATTATCACCAATTAAAGTGACATGTGGATTTTACTAAACCTAGTATGTTTTTCCTATTCTCCCTGTTCACCTAGTTCTTCGTTCTGAAACTTGTTCCCGAAGAGTGATTGCTTTCGATGTCTTTTACTTTATTAGATATACTTATAGGTGATAATACCTTTTTGTTTGTAGGAACAACTAATTCAAACAGTAGAATTGAATACTTTCTCTTTTCCAACTTTTCAGATCGTTTCTGGATACACAATATACTTTTCATCTTTCAAAACTGAGGTTAAAGCTACGATCTAGTATCATGACAGTTATCTATCAGAAGGTATGTGTTCTCTCTGTCTGTTCCATGAATTGGGTGGACATGCAATTATGGTAAAAATGGTTGTGCACTATGAAAATGGTATGCATTTATTATGTTTCTCATCTTTGAAGATAGACAATTTAATCATGATATAGAAAAGTGGACAAGGTGGTGGCAACAGAAAAAAGATAACCCACTCATCATTTAAGTTACTATTAACGTCTCCATTGACCCCAAAGTGATTTTCTGAAACAGATTCTATTGTTGTGTTATGCAATCTTGATAGTCTTAAAAGAGTTATGATAATACTTAATTGTCCGAAAATCATCTGTAGGATTTCAGAAACAAAGAATAAAATTGTTTATGATATGTAAGGCAATACAAAAGATGGTAAACTAAACACCATACCAACCTTTCTCATAGCCAATTCTCATGAGAATTGTATATAGTAGCTTACAATACTTAGTAGGGTCTTCCAGGTTGAAATAATGATGCATTGCAGTATCCAGCTTCTCTTTCATCTACTTGTCAAAGATTTTATCCGTTAAATAACACTGTGATTCATTTCAGTTATACGATGCTCAAGTATGTTCTAATTTGAACTATTGTACTAAGAAATGTTGTGAGCTTCTAAAATTGAAGCACATTCATCTGTTGCGTTTGTTTTTCCTTCTGCTTTTTACCAATCTAAGTATTTTACCTGCTGTACTCCCTTGCTATGTCTCAACTTTATATTCGATACGTTCAGTTGGGAGGATTGATTTGTTAAGCGTGAAACAGACTGGGTGGTTTGGCAGAGGAGATAGGCTAAAGTTCTTTAGTTTGGTGGGGTATTAGCGCGTTATGGGTGGTTTGGATGAAAGAAATGAGACAATTTTCGAAGCTTATATTGGTGAAGAGGTGTTGGGACTTGGGAGAGAATTGAGTTCTGGACTTCTCCTTTGGGTTTCTGTTTCCAGGGAGTGCTAAGAGTTTTACTTTATCCTCTTTTGTTTAATTTGAAAGCAGCCGTACTCTAGGATAGGCTGGTTGTTTAGCTTTTCTTTTGTGGACTCCTTGTCTTCCTGGTTCTACTGTGCTTTTTCTGTGTTGTTTCAACAAAGCTGTTTCTACAGAAGTTTATTTTGTCTTCTAGTGCCTCTGTATCAACCTAGCAGAGCGATCAAAGTTTACTGAGGGCGAAATTCAGACATTCATGGCAATAGATTCTGATCGTATTGTCAATTTAAGTAACAGTCTCCATGATATGTGGAGGTAAGATCTCATAAATTTCATTTGTTACATATATTATGTCTTTACTTTCTAGATGTGCACTGCACTTTCACGTAACTACCGTATCATTTATTTAATTATTTATGTTTAATCATTCCTTGCTTTTTTTTTTATCTATTTTAATTTTATAATGGTCTTTGCATCTCATAAAGTCGAATATCCCCATACCGGAGGATTTAAATACGTCACCTACAATAGTGTTAATTTCCACTCTCTATATATGCATTTCAACATTCTCCATTAAATACATCCTTCTGTGGGGATTGTGAACTAATGTATAATGTGCATGTAGATTCTTAGCAACAAGATGTTATGCCAAGGAAAGTAATTACGTGGATAGGCTGTGTTGTCTTTACAATCGATTGAGATTGGTCCATGGCAAAGAAACTTGAAAGTGGGAACACAAGTTGTCATTGGAGTTTGTGTAGGCTTACTATAAAGTGACAATCACAGTGTATTAAGATAACAAAAGTCTACTCAATTGTCTACTATAAAGGACACTAGACAACTGACATATTATATGATACTGGCTATAATGAGTAATGATATTTTGCCCATATCACCATGCTGATCAGAGTATCACTTATGCTCAAGTGTTATTTTATATTCTTTCTGGTCAAAGATTTATGACGTAATTACCCTAATAGCACTGAGAAAAGCTGAAAAGGAGAAGAAACCAATGAGTTGTAATCACCACTCCATAAAGGTCAAAATGTAGACACTGATATGATACCCTTTTTAAAAAAAAATTAATAAATAAATTAGTATTGTAGCTTACCAGTGGTAGTTTTGTTCAGTTAATAACGATGCTCATTTCTGCAACTCCTAAGATCAAATTACTAAGGCTCTTTAATTGTTCTTACGGAGATGAAACAATTAGGCTTTTGTGTTTAACAGTTTCCTTGTGAGAAGTTTTGGAATTAGTGGCCTGATACCCTATGTATGGTTTACTGACCACACTTCTTCCATGAATGTTTCAGCTTGCCTTTACAAATTGCGGTGGCTTTGTTCCTTCTGTATACACAAGTCAAATTTGCATTTGTTTCTGGGCTTGCAATTACCATAGCATTAATACCAGGTATCATTAGTTCTTGCATGGGTTTTGGAATGATCGGGCCACAGTTCTGAATTTGTGTAAGCATTTATGTTATTAAATCATTTCAGCTGACGCAAAACATTTATCCAACAGTGAAATTAAAATACCGTTTATGTTTCTTTAAAAGTATTAAATGGCGTGTGTGGGTATAAAAGTTTTATCAATGTAAAGATTCAGCTTGCTTTATATTGTAGTAAGAGTTATTTTATGTCTAGGTAGATTATAATTTAGGATCGTAATCTTCATTATATATTGGACCCTAATCCTGTTTGCCTGTGGATAAAACTTGAATTACCTGGAGTCAATCACTAGGTGTATTTTGGTCTGATTGAACAATATTTTTTATTTGTTTTATTTTTTCTTTTGTAGTAAATAAATGGATATCTACACTGATTGCAACTGCTACAGTAAAAATGATGAAGCAGAAGGATGAGAGGTAAGTGTACTACTTTTTTTTTTTATTATCTGTCTGATTTATGTGACAGTAAACTTGCTCAGAACATCCCAGTTGCTACAGTAAAATCAGATTTGTAGCATGAAGTATTTACATAACTTAATGATATAGGAAGCAGACAACCAGTGTATGTCAAACCAACAAGGAAAGGCTACTACCACTCCCACACATCTGTGGGCTTGGAAATGGATGTGTCTTGAGACACACCTGAAATAGAAATAATATATTAAGCTCAGATAGTTACCAGGATGATTAAATCTTAACATCTGACAACAATCCTGGTACTAATCTAAGTTTTTCCCCACCCTAACTAAAGAACAATGCATCTGAGCCTCTTAGCCAACACCAATTACTTGGTAAATTTCATGATCGGTTTAATATGATATCTCTTTTAATTATGAATTAGGTTACACAGTTTTAAATAATGGTGGTTAAGCCTGCTATTTTGATTATTGAATTGAATACAATATTCATAGATCCTTTCACGTGCTGTATCATATTTTGTTATATAAACTCCCAATTCTGTTTGAAATACCTTTATTCACTTTAAAATAAAATGACTCAGAAACCTATTTACAGAATTCGTTGTGTAGTTTGGAGAAAAGATTGCTGTGTCACATTATTTACTTTTCACTTCCATCCTTGTAGTTCCAAAGTTGTATTAATCTCACTTGACCCCAAAAGTGTACGCTGTTAGAGCAGCCAAAGCTACTTCTTAGGTTAATGTTAGTATCTGGGCTCCTTGGCAGGATCAGAAGGACGGGGGAACTTTTGACAAATATCCGCACTTTGAAAATGTATGGATGGGAGCTCCTATTTTCTAGCTGGTTGATGGAGACAAGATCATCCGAAGTTACACATTTAACTGTATGGTTCTACTCTCTTGGAGTGGCGAAGAGAAATACACTTGATGAATTATTGTTCTTTTCTCTTCATCCTTGAATTAGCTGCATGAAATAATTCTTGATTTCCTTAAAATTTTCAGACGCGTAAGTACTTGGATGCCTGGTGTGTATTCTTTTGGGCCACGACACCAACTCTATTTTCTTTTTTTACATTTGGACTTTTCACATTGATGGGACATCAACTTGATGCTGCAACGGTATTGACTGTTCTGCTAAGCTTATATATACTCGAATCTTATATTTTCTATGCATTTGATTTGGAGCCAAGTTTTGATTATTTAAGTTAATTACTAATTCAGATATAATTTAATTTTTCCCTTATTGACGAAATGCCAACTGCAAATGCAATTATAGGTTTCTTTTAATTCTAATTTTTTTTCCTGTTGTTGAATGATCAGTGTGAATTTCTATCCTTTCTGTATTTTATTATTGTTTCGACAGTGATAAGCACTATTAGAAGGAACACTTATCTCTGCAAAATTTCATCTGCAGGTCTTCACTTGTGTTGCTCTGTTTAATACGTTGATATCTCCTCTGAACTCATTTCCTTGGGTCATCAATGGGTTAATTGATGTAAGTTAATTTATTGTCTTCAGTCTGAAGTGAAGATTTTTTAATATATATTATCTATTATCCTCTTACTATTATTATTGGTTTTTTTTTCATTCTTATCTCTCATAACTTTTCCAATTGTGTACTGAGTTCATACTTCTTTTTACATTTTAACAGGCAGTCATATCTGTCAAACGGTTGAGCAGGTTCCTGTCTTCCTCTGAGCGCAAGTCAAATCTCGAAACACCAGCTGATTCCTCTTCAGCACATTTGTCCAGTGATCAGTCTGAATTGACCTCTGAAGATATGGCTGTTGTGTTTGAGGATTCATCTTGTTCCTGGTCAAGCAGCGATGAAAAGGAATTGAATTTGGTGCTAAATCATGTGACTTTTGGTATTCCAAAGGGTTCCTTCGTTGCAGTAATTGGAGAGGTCAGGATAATTGAATAAATTAAATATCTTCGTATATAATAAATGGTTGGAATGCATTAAACAATCTATTTATAAACTTAAATATCTTATATAAGTCAGACATGATTAATTCTATGAACACTTAATTAAATATCTTATGTTTTTAATTTTCAGTATAAACATTTCTTCTGGTATATAGGATTTATTTGATATTTATTACCATTTATCAGGTTGGTTCAGGTAAATCATCACTGTTGAATTCCATATTGGGGGAAATGCAACTTGTCCATGGATCAGTATATTCTTGTCAATCTATAGCATATGTACCACAGGTTTGTAGACTCATCTAAGTGCTGTTAGTGGGTCCTCAATTCTCGTGGAATACAATTTCAAAAAGCTGCCTGTGTTATGAGGTTGCAGGTGCCATGGATTCTGTCTGGAACAATCCGTGACAATATACTGTTTGGAAAACAATATGATCCCAAAAGGTATAATTCTTTCCGAACAATGAACTTCCTTGATATACGTTCTTTTTAGCCAAAATATATCAAAATTTCTAACTGTATGTTCCAGTAGTCTAATTTCATTTCCTTATATTTTACATTTTTGGTGTCCTCAAATCAGAATCCTGCTCGTCGTTGATAGTTCAATTTAATATCAGGATGCTGCTGAACTTTTGGGACTAATGCAATAAAATATTGTGATACTTTGCTCTATGTTTCATAGAAATAACTTTTGATCAGTTAAAACCACAACAAAGGAGGTTAAAAATAATACTGTGACAATTATTTAAAAAAAAGACTAATCATAGATTTGAATTGTTGAATATAAAGACTCTAGAGATATTGTTGATTCCCTTGCATGTAGCTGAGCTCGAAAATAGGTATTCTCAAGAGATCTTTGACTCAAAAAATGTAGGGTAACCCAGCATTCACTTCCTAATTAGGAACATGATTCTTCATTTTTCTGTGAAGCACAGATGATTCCATACTTTTTGTTCAACGGGTGTGTTTATCTGATGTAAATACTATGAACCTTCTCCTTTTGTGAATAGATACTCGGATACTTTAGAGGCAAGTGCTCTAGACGTTGATATTTCAATGATGGTTGGAGGTGACATGGCTTACATTGGAGAAAAAGGAGTCAACTTGTCAGGTGGTCAGAGAGCCCGCATTGCTCTGGCAAGGTTACTTCAACTCTCTATAACAAATGCATCTATCTAGGAATCAGCTCCACGCCCCCATTTTCCTTCCTTCTAAGCTCTTTCCTCAACTCATTGAATTAGTGCATTGTGGAATCGCAGGGCTATTTACAATGGCTGCGATATGTTTGTTCTTGATGATGTCCTCAGCGCGGTTGATGCAAGAGTCGCTCGTTATATTTTATGCAAGGCAATTTTGGGCCCACAAATGAAACGACAAACCCGAGTTCTTTGTACACATAACATTCAGGTTATCTCTGCTAATTGTTTTTATTGTTTTTTTTTTCCTTTTTCCCTTTTATATTTTATTTTATTTATCTTTTTAATTTGTTTTTAGTCATCTTGTATTATTCAGTAAGCTCAATGCTGAGTAGGTGAGCAAGTTTAACAACTTGTATTAGTCTGTGTATACTTCCATTATTTGGAACTTTGAAAAACTGTGTTTTAATTGTACAGGCAATATCTACTGCTGATACAATTGTAGTTATGGAAAAAGGATATGTAAAGTGGGTGGGACATTCTGCGTGTTTGCCAGCTTCATATTCAGCATTCTCTCCACAGAATGAATTTGATAAAGTCTTACCCAATGAAGGAAAAGAGTGCTATGTAGCTGCAGATACTCTTAGAGTAGACCAACAAAACCGTCCTTTAGATAAAGATATTGTGCCTGCTTCGGAGGGTAGACAAGATACTATTGGAGTTGAGGCACGGAAAGAGGGAAAAGTAGAACTTTCTGTCTATAAGTATGTAAATCATTTGAAAATTAATACTTCAACATCATATTTTCACCATCTATTAATTTCTACTTTCTTTCAATAAGTTCTTAGTAATTTTCATTTTAGGATACTTTATTTACCAATCCTTCTTGTCAGATATTACATAAAAGAAAAGATTGCTGTGGATGTGGAGTTGGATGGCTTTTTTCAAATTCAAGTTTGCATTATTTTCTTGCAGGAATTATGCCATGTTTTCTGGTTGGTTCGTTACTGTTGTAATATTTCTGTCAGCAATCCTAATGCAAGCTTCTCGTAACGGAAATGATTTGTGGCTGTCATATTGGGTTGATGCAACAAGAAGTAGTCAGGATGGATACTCGACATCCTTTTATCTGGTATACAGTTTCCCCTTTTTTCTATATTATGGCACAGTTTCTAATTTTGATGGGACAGATATATCAGAATCTAATCTATAATTCCTGTTCACTTTTTCATATAGTATTTGGCTTCAAAAGTTAAATTAACAGGCTTTTGCTACAATTTTATCAAATGAACAGACTTGTATCATCAGAAGTTGTATGAGAAGAATGAATGCGTAATATAACCAGACACTAGTCACAATTTCTCTGCCTCTAATTTTTTTTCTTGTGATTTTGGCTATTAATGACTTGGGTCCCTGTAGTCCCACTTTTTGGAATCAATGATAAACAACAAAAGTCCAACTATTGATTCCAAATTTATCATTCTTCCGCTAAAAATTACGAATCCAAAAATTAGAAAAAGTTTTTTTTAATGCAATTGGACCTGTCTTCTGATGATGTAGCTTCATTTTTGGTTGAAACACTCAAAACTATATCAAACACTTAAAACCGTAGTTACAATCAAAAGTAGGAAACATGAAAAGCTCCTAAACAAACTTTTATGCAAATATTCTTTCAGTGGTTCTCCATGGTTCTCTTCCTATTGTTTAGCACTTATATAACAATAAAATTATCTGATGAAATTGTTTTTCTTGCATTGAGTAATTGTGATTTGTAATGTAAATTTTTCATGGACATAGATGCAAGATTTTATAAAACATATCCCTCAACTAAGTCGTATTTACTGTGTTACCTTTACTGTTAGTGGTTGAAGTTTGAATGGTGATCTTACCTTTTATAGAGATAATCTGGATAGTAGATCATGCATTTATTTGAAATAAGAATGTGGAACCTGAATTGGTTAGTTCTTTTTTGTTCTGAAATTCAGGTTATACTGTGTATTTTTTGCACTGCAAATTCACTTCTTACATTAATGAGAGCCTTCTCATTTGCATATGGTGGATTAAGAGCTGCAGTTGAGGTGCATGATACACTGCTAAAAAGGCTTATCAATGCACCTGTTCAATTTTTTGACCAGACACCAGGTGGAAGGATACTAAACAGGTTTAAAATACTTTCCACTGTTTCCATTTATCATCTGTACTTGAATTATCTACTTAATTCTTTCTATTGTGTAGGTTATCTTCAGATCTATACACAATTGATGATTCTCTTCCCTTCATGCTTAACATTCTCCTAGCCAATTTTGTGGGCCTTCTGGGAATTGCAATAGTTTTGTCATATGTTCAGGTATATAGTGTACAGTTTTGATGATCAAAGTTAATGTTCTTTTATAATTCCATTTCATCATTGAAATGTGGTTCTAAAGCGTTTATGCCATTGCCAACTCTAGGTCTTCTTCTTGCTTTTCCTATTGCCGTTTTGGTATATCTACACGAAACTCCAGGTATTCTTCATGCCTTTTACTTAATTTCATTGACAGAGCCAGGTGCATATATAGATTTTTCTAACCATGAGAACCCTATGAAGTATGAACACTTAATTAAAATATGAAACTTTAAGCTCAACACCTGGAAAGTTCCGTGTGTTATAGCAGAACTTCCATGTGGCATCGATTATCCAAATGGCATTAGAATTTGGAACTAGAGTTTTCTAAACAAGTCTGGGAAAGTTCCTTGCATCAGAGAACAATTACCGGACTCTGATAGGTGTAAATAAATGAATTTTAGGAAGAGTCGTATATGAAAACTTAATTACTGACTTTCAACATATTCAGAAGCTTCTGTTTATACTGCCTAAATATGACCCTTGATATTCCCAAATTGTCTTTTATTACTTTTACTCTAAAGAAAAACACTTTAGGCAACTGCTTAATAGTAAGGTGCAAATATTTAAACCAATTTTTTTGTAGAACTGTTTGTTTTCAAGAATATGAACCTTCATTTCTTGGTAAATGGAAATATAACAAAAAAATAGTTCCCAGATATTGATTGTAAATGTTGACTTGGCATTAACTATCCATCTGGGAAGTATGTAACCCAGCATGAATTCACTGGTTAGACTGACGGAGCATAGATTTAGCAGTTAAAGCTCAAACTGCCCATATTGGAACTGATTAGACCTACAAATGTGTAGATTGCATCTCTGATTTTCAAGTTCTTATCAGTGTCTGAGAATTTTTTTTCTTAAACAAGAATAAAAGTAGCTATCTGGTGATTCTGGTCAATGAAAAACTCTACTTGTGTAACCAGAAATTTTTTACAGTTCTTCTACAGGTCAACATCTCGAGAATTGCGAAGGCTGGATAGTGTGTCTCGATCTCCCATATATACATCCTTCACAGAGACACTTGATGGATCATCAACTATACGGGCATTCAAGTCTGAGGTAGATCATGAACTGGCTGACAAGGAATAACTAACATTGTTTACTGACAGATTTCTTGCTTAGATTGTACAATGATAGAAAAATCAAGGATGCCCATGCACACACAAAGGTGCACTACCACCACCTTAAATTTGATATGTCTTTAGAAGACATAGCTTATTACTTTAATTTTTGAGTAGTTCCAAGCAATGAGCCTGAGAAAGAAGAAGATTGACCGGTGATCCAGAGACAAGGTTGAGAGAGCTCGTAATGGCCCTAGTGGAAGTAGTGAAAGTGTTAACTGCACATGTTTTGGTTCTGAGCACTGTATTTTCTCATATCATGTATTCATTTCCACGTATTCATTTTCACATATCACTAAAACAATCTAGTTCTTCAGTATAACAATGTCAAGTGTACCTCCTTGCCTCTTATTGTTTAGCGTGGACAGTGTACCTTTGTTTGCAATCTGCCAACGTGGCCTTGTTTGTTTCTTTGATTCTTTGATAGTGATGAATAATATTGGCTTGCGAAGAGCTAGAGCTTTTGTGGTCTAGGGGTTCTCCGACATGGTACAAAATTTCAGGTGGTAGGAGGTTGAGTTGGAAACATGGGGTCCTTACCACTTTCTTCCTTTTGTTGATTTACAAGATGCAGAGTGGGGTTTTAGGAGGATAATACCTTGACATACATTGTTGATTCACATCCCAACAGCCTAGGCTTCTTGGATTTGGTTTTAACTTTGCTTCTCATTGTGGACAGGACTACTTTCTGGCCAGATTCATTGACCAGGTGAAATTGTATCAGCAAACTTCTTACACAGAATTAAATGCAAGTTTGTGGCTTTCCCTACGTCTTCAGGTATAACAATTATATCTAATAAATACTATACTAAGCTAATTTTGAAAGCACTACGCACTTAAAGTATGAAGCTTTATTCCTTTAGATCATCAAAAGAAAATTGGATACAGATTTGGTTGCAATTCATAATTGTTTCTAAGAGCATATGGTTGGTTATAATGCTTGAGCTCTGTTTGCTTAGAACAAGAGTGATACGTACAGACCTTTAACCTTCAAGAACTAGAATAAATATCACCTGTTAAAAGCAGTGGTAAAACCACAGAAATCGTTAAGCCTTGAAGATACAAAACGAGTTGATCCCTATGGTCAGCTCTAGTAGTGGAAGTCTCAGGAGGAGCTTTAGACTATACATTAATTTCTGTGCACATCCTAAAGCAATAAGATTTGGGTTACAACAATTTTAACTAACACGTGCAGTTCTTTCAGTTGTTAGCAGCATTTATCATCTCCTTTGTTGCTATTATGGCTGTTCTTGGATCTCATGGTGAATTACCAATCGGTTTCAGTACCCCGGGGCTGGTAAGCTCTTGTGAAGTTCATACTTTTGACATAAAGCATGTCCTATCAAGAAAGAGGGGTGAAATTAAAACAATAAATAAGACCGACAGGGCAAACCTGAAGTCTTATAATCATTTTCCCCCTGTATCGAAATTAAAATGAGAACTAATGGATATGCATTTTCTTTTGTAGGTCGGTTTGGCTCTATCTTATGCAGCTCCAGTTGTTAATTTACTGGGAAGCTTTTTGACAAGTTTCACTGAAACAGAGAAAGAAATGGTTTCCATCGAAAGAGCTCTTGAGGTAAAAAGATGAACCTTTGCCTCATATATGTTCTTATTAATTACTTATGTGTTATGACATATAGTTAACTTAACAGTATATGGAGGTTCCTCAAGAAGAAGTTCATGGACTTCAACCTTTAAACTGCAATTGGCCATTTCAAGGACGGATTGAATTCCAAAATGTTACTTTGAGATACAAGCCATCTTTTCCCGCTGCACTTTGTGATATTAGTTTTACTATTGACGGAGGAATGCATGTAAGAGCAGACAGTTAGCCTAATATTGTTAATCATGTCAAAATATTTCAATGAATGATATGTGCTTGGCTGTCAAAGTCCATTTGGCGGTCTATTAATTTTCACTTGATTATTAATCAGGTTGGTATTGTTGGAAGGACGGGAGCTGGAAAATCTAGTGTTCTGAATGCCCTTTTCCGCCTTACACCAATATGCACAGGATGTATTCTTGTGGATGATATAAACATAGCTAATGCTCCTATTAGAGATCTTCGTGGGCATTTCTCTGTTGTTCCTCAGACCCCATTTTTATTTGAAGGATCATTAAGGTACTTGTAGCGTCATGAACTTTGGGCCACTTGTAATGTCATGTACTTTGGTTTGTTATTTTAATTTGATTCTGAATGCTGGGTCTTATAATTTCTTTTTGCTAAAAGCGTATGTGCTGTAATACATCTTGTTTGGATAGAAGGCTTTTCTACTATCAATTTGTAAATCTGCATGTATGTCTTCCTATTTTGTAGGGACAATCTGGATCCTTTCAGGCTGAGTGATGACTTGAAAATTTGGAATGCTTTGGAGAGGTGCCATGTCAAAGAGGAAGTAGAAACAGCAGGAGGTTTGGATATGCACCTAAGCGAATCTAGGATGTCATTTTCTGTAGGGCAACGACAGCTTCTTTGCCTTGCACGTGCACTTCTTAAATCTTCAAAGGTAAGATGTTCCACAGTTTCTGCACTAACGGAGAGTGCAATAATGCTCGAGGAATAGAACAATAAAATATCCATACTGTGAATTTCCAGTTATATACGCTTTTCTTTAAATTTCTTAAATAATCAATTTTACTCGAAAGTTTTCTTGTTTCTAGTCAGTACCTTCCTTATTCAAATCTGTACAGATCAATCAGGGCATTTGTTACACCAAGGATCATTTAACATAATCAGTGGTACCGCCCTGAGCAAACCGAAATTTCTTAAATTGGACATAATTCAGATGGAAAAATACTTTTCCAAATCTCTAATCAGTCCACAAATTTTGCTGTAAATAGACAATCTGGCATTGCCTTATAAATATTTAAGTGGACATAATTTGGATGTGGTTGGGGGAGCAGTTCTGTTTCATGGTTCTTGTTGGGAACTATTTAGTTTTATTACAGATGAAAACTGACACTAGATTTTCAGGTCCTCTGTCTGGATGAGTGCACAGCTAATGTTGACAGGCAGACAGCATCTACCTTACAAAAAACCATATCTAGTGAATGCAGAGGCATGACAGTTATCACAATTGCTCACCGTATTTCCACTGTTTTGGATATGGACAATGTCATGATCCTTGATCATGGTAACCTGGTAAAGCCTCATGGATATTCAGTCTCATAGTTTTTCCATTATTATCAAATTTTGCATGAAGAGATAAATCTGTATGACACGAAAGTGAAAACCTTCTTTTGAAATGTTTATGTGGCATGTCAGCATGTGTTTGATAGTTCGATTTCGTCACCAATGGTGAATACTTCCTATCTCTATAATTATGAGCAGACATTTAATGAAACAAATCTGTCATACTCCAATTGAGAATAAAAGCTATGTGATGACTCAAAGTATATGTTTCCAACTTCCAAGTCCTTTTACTTACAAAATGTGGAAAAAGACTAAGTACCTTGCTTGCCCCCCTGTAGGTTGAACAAGGAAATCCGCAGGCTCTCCTACAAAACGAGTTCTCCCGATTCTTCAGTTTTGCTACAGCGTCTACAATGTGATTACACAACAAGTACGCTGCTGTTCTCATTGCTGACTTCTTATGATCGGGCGAGTTTGACGTACAATAGAAGCTATATTATTGCAACGTAGTACCTCTGCATAACACTGTAACGTGTCTTTGGAACCAATTAATATCTTGTTGGATATAGATAGCTACATGACTAATATGATATTAGCGTCATCTGATGATTTAATATGTATGTGACTTATCAACTGACGCTGATGGCACAAAAGTGGATGTGACCCTTTTCTTGGATTAAAGCGCATCCGAGAACGATAAATTTCACTTAGAATTTACATTATTAGTGCTTTAAAAGCCGTACATATTGATATCTGGATGGTCATCTGTGAAAAATTTGATGTTACAAACCACATGACAAGTTATCATTGATAACAAAATGATGTTATATAGTGGCCATATTCTAGTACCACGACCAATTCCATCATCAGCATGCAACTGGAAGCTAACAAATCTAAGTTACCATCTTTGCTTTATAACAAAACGTACACACAATATTGGCTAGAAATTACTTCGCTCATGTTGCTCATGTCGGTGTCTTATTATTATTATTATTATTATTATTATTATTATTTGTCAATGCGAGAATTTCATTAAAACAAACCTGTCAGTGTTTTATTTTACCCGCTTCAGCTTTGGTGCCCAACAATCTCGTCTGCCCCACAGATGTA